>NC_059091.1:12154746-12198517 GCF_020497125.1 Mauremys mutica | reverse complement strand
GAAAGCCAGTGAGCATGGAGATATCGATGATGGACATTGTGGCATCAACCACACCGAGGAACCTAATGAGGAGAAGAGAAAATACCCTTTTGATCAGAATTCATCACTTGAACATTGATTTTTGCGATCGCTCCACCAGCTCCTGTTGCTTAATTATACCTTTTTTACCCATTCCATGGAAAAAAATCATAGCCCAGGATTCTCAAGCTACCCCCTGCATCGGTTCATCTATTTATCATCTGTCATTAAAAGGCATTGTTCTCACCTGATGCAGATTTTAATATAGACTGAACGCATCGCTCCATCCGGCTTCTTAACTGGAAACATTGCAGGAGACAAAATAAATTAATATCTCAGTGTAAATTTCCTGACAGATAAACCCTCTTTTGTTTTTTAGGCGTACTAATATGGCTTAGTAATCAAACAGGTCCTAGAGTAGGTGTGAAAAATCCCTCAATAAACCTCTCCTCCCCTCCAGCAATCCATAAATAACTCTTCCTGTCCCTGGCACACAAATTAAAAAGCCTCTCCCAGCTGAGTGGCACAAATGAAATACAGTCTAGGGCAGGGGTCAGCAACCTTTCAGAAGTGGTGGGCCAAGTATTCATTTATTCTCTCTAATTTAAGGTTTGGCGTGCCAGTCAGACATTTTAACGTTTTTAGAAGGTCTCTTTCTGTAACATATAACTAAACTATTGTATGTAAAGTAAATAAGGTTTTTAAAATGTTTAAGATGCTTCAATTAAAATTAAATTAAAATGCAGAGCCCCTGGACCAGTGGCCAGGACGTGGGTAGTGTGAGTGCCACTGAAAATCAGCTCACGTGCTGCCTTCAGTCTAGGGTTAGCAGAAAGAGGAGACTGAAACAATGAGAACTCGTGGGTGTGAATTTGGACAGCTGGGAAAGTTAAGAACAATTTACAGCTGGCTCCCATTTCTGTAAAAGCAGTGCCAAAATCCTGGATCCCTCTATCATATGACCACGCATTAGACCAGCATATCTCCCACTATTGGCCAGCTCTAGCAATTATAACAATCAGCTACTCCCAGGTAAAGGAAGTTGCTCCTTTAGACCAAGCCACAGAGGCTTGTGTTTTGGCTGCTGAAGATCCTGACCTCTGTCCCATGCTGATTTTACACCCATGCTGTCTGGAAATGTGTGCACTGGAAGTTTGGGTCTATAACCAGACTTCCTGGCATGGGCTCATCTCTGCTTTAGAGGGAGACAATACCCAGAGTAGCCGGCCCGTGTTCCCATCCACATCTGATGCTCCAACTATGCTGCTAACAAGTGCCAGGATAAGAGAAGACAGCATCTGCTCCCTCATCTAGAAGGACCCTGCATTGGTTGCAACTTAGAACATGTAGTAGCTGGAAATATTATTTAGTGCCTGCCCTATGGGTATAATTTTGTAGGACTTGGGGACTGGGAGAGTTTGAAGAAGCTTCACAAAAATACTTTCCAAAGTTAAGAATGTGATTGCAGAGATGGTGGTTGGTTGGTGTAAATCCGCTGCTGTCCATGATCTGAGGATTGAGAGCAAGCTTCAGAAGAGAAAAGACAGGTGGTTACTTACCACCCTGGGCTTCTTCGACCGATACCCTCAGGTCAAACTTCTTACACTGAGATTCATCTTCCTTTCGTTTTGCGTTATAAATTATTGTTACTGTTACTGTTGCTTGTCCAGTTCCTTCTGCCTTCACAGTGAAGTCTTCATTCCATTTGAGCTGTAAAATTAATCCAGGGTTAATTTTCTTTTGTACTTCATCATTATTATTATTATTATTATTATTAATTAAAGACAGGGCAAATGAAGCTAATGAAGAAAATGAAGGTGGTGAGATTGACACTCACTCGCCCGGAGGGGCTGGAGGGACTCTGCAGAGATGATAGCATGAAGGAGAAAAAAGGTTACTTCCCAGGCAGTAACTCTTTGATCTCCAGATAGCAACCCATCCCCTCCTACTTCTGGATTCAGCTCAAAACCACACACTCCAGGTCACAAACCCTCGAACAATTTACCTCAGGATGTGTGAGGCAAACCTCATCCAGCCCAGGGCTGCTCACTCAGCTGCGGTGACTCACCCCTCCAACGGAGCCTGCAGTGACTATCCCTGGTCAGGGCTCAGGCCAGATGACCCCCAGGCACAAGTATTTCATTGTCCCCATCAGAGCTGAGAGTTACTCTGCACAACAGCACTAGTCGGCCAGGGACCTTCCTCCGGCCTTGCAGTGTTACAGACTCCCCAGGCTTCTGGCCTGCCCTTGATCCAGTTCCTGTTCCTGCCCCAGCCATGCCCGAGCCTTGTTCCAGCCCACTTCAGCCTCCTCTGTGCCCTGCTCTGACCTTGCTCCTGCCCCGCTCCAGCCTACATCTGCCTCCTGGCCCCCCAGGCCCTCGGACTGATTCCAAGCTGACTTTGACCATTGGCCTGCATCCGAACTCTGACTTCAATCTTGATTTGGCTTGTCTGTGGATTCTGACCCACGGCCTGTCCCCAGACCCTGATTTCAGCATTGCCCTTGGCCCAGTCCTGACGCTCCAGCCGGCTCCAGCCACCAGGCCTGACTGCCTAGAACCTAGGGCCTGACAGGATGTGGTGGATTCTCCATCACTTCAAGTCTTTAAGTCAAGACTGGATATCTACCTAAGAGACCCCTCACACCTCAGCTAGAAGTTATGGGCTTGATGCAGAAATTAGTAGGTGAGGTTCTCTGGCCTGTGTCATGCCGAAGGTCAGACGAGATGATCATAATGGTCCCTTCTGGTCTTAAAAATCTGAGTCAAAAGTGTGAATGCATTTGGATCTGGTGCCGGGAATATGAATTCCCCTCCCCCTCCCAAAAGGGTTTGGATGGGAGGCTCTAATCAAATCCCCTTTCTCTATAATTAGTGATCTGTACTAATCACACAGAGAAGCACGATACCTCTGCTGTTCTGGCCACTAGAGCGTCCTCATTTGAGATTCTGTACTTTATAGGCCTAGAATGATGTGTCAGGAAAATAGAAACGATCAAATTCAGGTCTTTGTGCTGCGGAATGTCTATCTGGTACTGCGCAAGAGCCTGGAACACCATGATGGTCGCCTAGAACACCAGGAAAAAGACAAGAGGGTTACACCGTATTGTCCTATTGCGCTGAACATCTGACAGCTTCTAAACTGACTCTTAAGGAAGAGGAACCAAAAATACAATGAAAGAAAACACCAAGGGTCCACTGGATGTCACGCAGGCAAAGGGTTATATAATAATATTACCTGGTTCCTCTGTAATGTGTTTCATCAGTAGATCTCCAAGCACTTTACAAAGCAGTACAAGATCTTTATTCCCATGTTGCTGATGGGGAAACGGAGGCACAGGGCAGCTTCATAGCGAGCTCGACCACGGTCCGTACCGGGGAGTGTTCCAGCACCAGACTCAACGGCCTTTGCCTGGCCGGAGTTAATGGTGCGGGCATTGTCGGTGCCGCGGTAGACATCGGTGCCGGCGATCCGATGGAGCATAGCGCTCGGCTGCGGAACAGGCGGCTCGGACGCAGCTTCAGGGCGAGCTCGACCACGGTCCGGACCGGGGAGCTTTCCGGCACCGGACTCGACGGCTCTTGCCTGGCCGGAGTTAATGGTGCAGACATTGACGGTGCCGCGGCAGACATCGGTGCCGGCGGTCCCACTGAACATAGCGCTCGGCTGCGGAGCAGGCGGCTCGTACGCAGCATCCTAGCGAGCTCGACCACGGTCCGTACCGGGGAGCTTACCAGCACCAGACTCGACGGCTCTTGCCTGGCCAGAGCTAACGGTGTGGATACTGCCGGTGCCGCGGCACACATCGGTGCCGGGCGATCCGACTGAACATCGCGCTCGACTGCGGAGCAGGCGGCTCGGACGCAGCTTCCGGGCGAGCTCGACCATGGTGCGTACCGGGGAGCCTTCCGGCACCGGACTCGACGGCTCTTGCCTGGCCGGAGTTAACGGTGCGGATATTGTCGGCGCCGCGGCCGACATCGGTGCCGGGCGATCCGACGGAGCCTAGCGCTCGGCTGCGGAGCAGGCGGCTCGGACACAGCTTCAGAGCGAGCTCGACCACGGTCCGTACCGGGGAGCTGTCCAGCACCGGACTCGACGGCTCTTGCCTGGCCGGAGTGAAAGGTGCGGATATTGTCGGTGCCGTGGCCGACATCGGTGCCGGGCGATCCGACGGAGCATAGCGCTCGGCTGCGGAGCAGGCGGCTCGGACGCAGCGTCAGAGTGAGCTCGACCACGGTCCGCACCGGGGAGCTTTCCAGCACCGGACTCGACGGCTCTTGCCTGGCCGGAGTGAAAGGTGCGGATATTGTCGGTGCCGCGGCAGACATCGGTGCCGGGCGCTCCGACTGAGCGTAGCGCTCGGCTGCGGAGCAGGCGGCTCGGACGCAGCTTCAGAGCGAGCTCGACCACGGTCCGTACCGGGGAGCTTTCCAGCACCGGACTCGACGGCTCTTGCCTGGCCGGAGTGAAAGGTGCGGATATTGTCGGTGCCGCGGCAGACATCGGTGCCGGGCGCTCCGATTGAGCGTAGCGCTCGGCTGCGGAGCAGGCGGCTCGGACGCAGCTTCCGGGCGAGCTCGACCACGGTGCGTACCGGGGAGCTTTCCAGCACCGGACTCAACGGCTCTTGCCTGGCCGGAGTAACTCTTCATCCTCCAGGAGAGAGGTCCATGCCGAGGGTACGTCGGTGACGGCGGTGCCATGAGGCCTTGGCGGCACCGGCGGTCCGGTGCCAAGGGAGCGCGCCGTGAAAACGAACTAGCGGTCGGCGCCGAGAGCGGAGGAGCAAGAGCTGCCTCCCTCAGGAGCTGTTCAAAACGAAAGCCCCGCTCCCCTTTGTTCACGGATTAAGGGCCTCACAAACGCGGCACTTATCTGTAAGGTAAGATCCCTCGAGGCACTTAGGAGAAGATCTCTTGTCGGCAGCGGCTCGTGGCCGGCCGAGCAATAGAAAACCCTGTGGACCGGGCACCGGACCCGGCCCCGGGTGAGGGGAAGGGGATAAACCCCAACCCCTGTAAAATAAAAACTATTCTACAAACAAACAGGTTTAACTACCACTATAAACAGAACGAGAAAAACTACGAGTAGCTAGGGAAGTGGAGGTCAGCTAAGCTGTGCTCCACTGTTCCAACGGCCGTCACGGGCGGAAAGAAGGAACTGAGGAGCGGACGGGCCGGCTGGGGTATATATCCTGCGCTATAGCGGCGCCACTCCAGGGGGCGCCCAGCCGGCCCGCCGGAGTTGCTAGGGTAAAAATCTTCCCAAGAGCCGTGCACGCGCGGCGCGCACACCTAAATGGAATGCATAGGAGCAATCACTCGAAGAAGAAGTAACTTTCCCAGGGTCACCCAGGAAGCCAGTGGCCAAGCCAGGACTAGAACCCATGGTCAATAAATATATTGTGCATGGTTAATTAGCTTCCCTTCGCTCCTAGCTATTAACAGGGGCCAATTGGCAGCTGGACAGAGCACAGCAAGATAGTGGCTCCTTCCATGTATATGTAACCCACACACATCCACAGGGTGTGGTGCTCTGTCCCCTCTAGTGGCACTGAGGGGACAGATGAGAGAGATTAATGAGTTCGATCCCACCCACCGACAACTGAGGTCTATCGGTATTACAAGTGGGGGCTTGTCTGGGACTCAAATGCGGGACCTCTTGCTAAATGCATGAGCCTCTCCTGCATGAGCTAAAAGCCATGTGGCCCTTAGCTAAGTCTGTAGCAGACACGTTAATATCTCTCTCTAAGTGGTCTCGGTGCCACTACAGGGAACATAGCACCATACCCAGGAGGTGTGTAGGTTACATATATAGAGACATCTATGCCACACAAAGAACAATGTTAGGGATAAAACACATGGCCTGTGACTCAGAAATACAGACCACTCCCAACCAAGCTTGTAGCATCATTTTAGGTAGAGAAAAGACAAGACTCAGTAGCAAGGAAAGTAAAGGGGCTTCTCTACTGAGGCTGCTGGACACAGACAGACCCTAAAGTTCCTAGTAGCCCCCGTACTCCAGGGAAGGGAGGGATATCTGAGGACTCTCCATCTTTATTTAGCTGTCACTAGCAGTAGGGCTTTTATCCTCTCCAGTAGGTTGTGTAAGCACAGTTTAATAAAAAATCCAAAAAACATAACCTTACAGTTCTACTTAGAGGTGGATAAAACACAAATTGATTCAGATTAGTCATGATCCACCATGGCTTTGTCATTTGGACTCAGTCCGTTGGTCCTGCACACCCGGTACCCTCTCTCCAGACCAATGGCCAAAAAACAACAAATGCTAGAATGAGTCCAGATGCGTGTGTGTTTTTGCCCATGGGAAGAGAAGGCCCATTGACTCCCCAGGAAAACTCACTATCTTAAAGAGAAGCATGTGCTTGCACCCATCACCTTGGCAGGATGGAGCCTCTAGTTAGAAGATTCAGTCATACTCCTGTGCTGGTCTCTGCCTTAGGTTAACAATGGCAAAGACCTGATAGGTCACGTTGCCCATCTCCCAGGCAATGCAGGAGTGTTCTCTACTGGGCATTCTCCAGGGCTTTCTACAATGACGCAAGTGATCAGAATCCCATCCCTTCCGATGGGAGAGCTGCCCACAAAACACAGTTTTGGAAGGATACCCGGGACTATAAGGATCATACTCACTTGGGTAGATCCATAGCCCCCTCCATAGTAGTTCTGCTCTCTCAGCCATCTGACTATGGGACCTGCCAACTCATATTTCTTCATTTTCAGCAAGGCCAGCAAGGCGTACGAGGTGCCCTCAATGTTGAAGGTGCGGGCGTTCCGCTCTTCCCAGCGATTTCCCCCTAGGCAGCAGCAAAGAAGGCGAGCTAAAGGACTCTCCCCAAGGACATCCACTTATTCTGAGCAGGTCTGACTAGACCATACCATCACCTGACACCTTCCCCAACTTTCTGCATGGAGAATCTGTAAGTTGAACTGATTGTTGCCCCTTTTAGGGGTGAGCAGCTACCCAATATTTGGGGTCTTGGGAGGATTGTTTCAATTAGGATGAGGAATTGGTGATAGGCCTCTGGTACGTTCTCTGGTGTAAACCTGATTGATTACGAAAATGCACAGAAAGTCCCGTTTTCCCTGAGCTTGAGAGAAACCAGCAGCAGGCAACTTCCTTGCTGAGAAACCCCCAAGTCTGCCTCTGAAGTGAGTTCTAGGCCCAACAAGCAATGTCTCTCTGCTTGTTTCATAACACTTCTCCAGGCTTTCAGCTGGTTTCTGCCTCTAACGCACAGGGTGCAAAACCAACATGCTAGCCTCTGTGTTTGCCGTCAGGGAAACCTCTCAGCCCACATGACTTAGCTCTTGACCTGCGGTGTGCCTTTGGGAGTCCCTACATTGTTTTTAGCTGTGTCTACTACAGAAAGAGTCTTGATTGTTCCTTCCACTGAGTCTGAAAGAGTGCCTGGCACACCCATTAACTTGAACAAGGGCCTGGTCTACACTTAAAACTTAGATCGTGATAGCTGTGTTACTCAGGGCATGTGAAACATCTGCACATACACCCACTTCCGGAGTGCTATAGCTATGTCAAACTAATGCCTAGTGCAGACACAGCTAAGTCAATGGAAAAATGCTTCAGTTGATCTAGCTACCGTTGATCATGGTGGTGGAGTTCCTACAGAGATGGAAAACCCCTTCCATCGGTGCAGTCTGCGTCTACAATAGGGGGTGATACCGGGATAGCTGCAGCACCGTAGCTTTGCCGCTCTAGTCCCTGCATTGTAGACATGGCCAAGGTCTGTGACTGTTTGGGGATCAAACACCCACCTGGCACCTTTCAACACAACATTGTTATATCTAGACAACAGCTTTGTCCTGCCCTGTTTTAACTATCCCAAACAATGGGGCAAACTCCATTTTCTTTGCGGGTAATATTATTCTATATCCTTTGCTCAGTTTCATCTAGTTACATCCTCTTGAGCCACCTTTTTCTCTCTTTTTATCTTTGGGGTTTACATCTTTTAGATATACGTACAGAGCTCTCAGATTCCTCCTGAGGTCAAGTAATACCATACATCTCTGCCACATCCAGATCTCAGACACATTGGTGTAAATCTGGAATAAGTCCACTCAACCCAGGAGAGTTACTCTGGATTTATACCCAGTCTGATCAATCTCAAATCTGGCTAAAAGGAACAAATCTATGCCCGTTATTCATTCCTCATAAATTAATCCCTCTTCAACCTCCTTTGCTTCTCTTCCCTGAACCCCATCCTGACTTGGCCACATCTTTCCAGTACTTGATAAGACGCACTCATTTACCTGTCGAAGCTTTCATGAGCGTCTTCTCAGTGTCCAGTGTCCCCTCCATGGCTAAGGCATAGGACGCAAGAGCCACAGTGTACGGTCTGGTTAGAGACTGGTACCTTTGGGCTAGGTAGTCACCGGCTTTGCCGATGCTGACTTCCAACCTCTAGAAGGTGACAAAGAAAACAGAAGAAAATCAAACTCGTTGGTTAGGCTGAGGTTTCGGGTAGTGTTAATGCCGAGGAGGGGTGCAGGATTGAACATGGGACCTCTGGAGCTAAATGCATGAGCCTCTAGTGCATGAACTAAAAGCCTGAAGGCTCTAGAGCAGACTCATTAAGCTCTCTCTACGTGGTCTCAGTGTCACTAGATGGGACAGAACACCACACCAGGAGGTGTGTGGATTACATTAACACATTACGAATTCAAGTGGCTTCCAGCTTTATTTAATTTCACAGTGAATTTTGTGCAGGTGATATACAGAGGAGGCTGAAGACATAGAAGTGAGATATTTGAGGGCAGCGAAAGGGGACATTTCTGGACCACATGCAGAATGTCAGCAGGAGTGAGACCAGTGTCTGTGGCAGGACCGGCCCTAGCCAAAATAGCACCTCAGAGTGTCTTTGGGGTCCCATCCTCTATTTGTTAAATTTTGAATACCTTATTTTTTATTGCATTTGTAGCCCATTTCACGACTTCAATGCATGATTAGTATGTATGATTTATCCCTGTTGTACAAGATGATAAATTTGCACGCTAGGAGCTGTAAATCTGTATTTATTCATGCCATATATAAGCAAATAAAAAGTTTCCTCTAAGCTTATAGAAACAAAGCTTATACATCCAGAACATTCTAGTAGGTTAGTGAAAAATGACTCCTCCACATACAGAATACCGGAAACATCAATTGTCCTTTTTGTCTCTAACAACAAAAACAGCACCCTGAGCCCAGCACTCCCCCACACAAGTCCAGCAGCCGAGGCGGTTTCCTGGATTGCCTGCCCCCAAAATCTGGCCCTGGTCTGTGGTATCAGACAGAAGCTGCAAGAGAGGAGGATGAGGTGATGTGGTGGGCACGTACAAAGAGGGGATGAAGAGAGTCATAGGTGCCGACTCCGTGTGTGCTCTGGGGCTCAAGCACCCATGGAAAAAAATAGGGGGTGCTCAGCACCCACCAGCCACAGTGGTTCTGCCCCAGCTGGCCGCCGATCAAGCCCCCGGGGCTGGCCGCTGATTAGCAAGCAACTGTTGGGAGGCGCTTGGGGGAGGGGACGGAGATGAGGGAGCGGCAGGCTGGTGGTGGGGGACTTTGAGAGAGGGGGCGGAGCAGGGGCAGGAAGAGGCGGACCAAAGATGGGGCCTCAGGGGAGGGGGCGGAGTGGGGACAGGGCCTCAGGGCAGAGCAGGGGTGGAGCATCCATTGGGAAAAATAAAACTCAGCACTTGTGAAGGGAATTTTGTTAGGGAGGCGTTTGAGAGTAACGTTTACAGGCAGAAAAAAAGAGGACGACCAAGAAAATAGTGGAAAGACAGTGGACAGGAGGACAAAGTGCATATGGAGAAAATGTAGGACTGGCAAGCCTGAAGAAGAAAGATGGAGGCAATTCTGGAGGATGTCCTCCGTTTAGCCCCACGAATGGTACAGTGGCTGAGCAAGCCTCCCCGGGATGAGAGAGGGTAGTGTCGTCCCCATGTGCCACTCATGCTGGTTTGACCGGGATCCAAGATCTAATAATACCAAGCTCTTATATCACACTTTTCCTCAGCGCTTTACGAAGGAGGTCAGTCTTTTTAGCTCCAAATTACAGAAAAGGAAACTGAGGCACAGAGTAGGAAAGTTATTTGCCTGAGGTCCCTCAGCTGTTGTGGGATGAGAACTCAAGTCTCCTGAAACCTAGTCCAGTGCTCTGCCCACTAGGCCCCGCTTCCCTCACCCTACAGATGACTGCCTCTGTCCTCATGCCGTACTGCTACAGCCGCAGTCAGCTGGCTCCCCCTCACTATAAAAGAGAGGGGACAGCCCTGGTGGAGTGAGCCGTAATAATAGATGGAGGAACCTTCGCGAAGTCATAACAAGTGTAAATACACGTCATGAAAGCTGCCCTGGCTCCTGGACAGCGCTGCAGTGGCGTGGCTCCAGTGGGACCGGGACTCGCAGCCCCGCCCCCTTACCATGCGGTTCTGACTCAGTGGGAGGAGTTCAGGCCCTGCCGGAGCCACACCGCTGCAGCGCTGTCCAGGGCCGCTCCTGATGTGGTGCGCTGAGGCGATGGGGGAAGGCAGATGAGGGGCTGGGGGCCCTGCGGGGCCTTGGGCAAATTGCCCCACTTGCCCCGTCATCTGGGTGGCCCTGGTCAGGAGAGGATGAGGAAGACGCTACCGGCAGGAGTGGTTCCATGGCGGCTTCTGGATTTTCTGGGACTGGTTCGTCCCAAGCCCCAGGTGTAACCTCCAGTGGGGGTGGGCTTGGATCTGGGTTTTGCGAGGGATCCTGAGGTGGAGCAGTGCCGAGATGGGGTGCGGTGCTACGACAGAGTGGTACCGCTATGTAGAGCAGTGCTGGTCCGTCGAGCGATGACTGGGGAGTGCAGTCTGAGGTCGATGCGAGCGCTGCTGCGAGGTCACAGATTGGGATCTGAACCTTGAGCAGGACCATGACTTGTTAGCTGATGACCACCTCAAACAGAAACAGCTCCGAGGGTCGGGGCTGAGAGACTGGTGCCGCGAGTCAGACCAGTGCCACGAGTCAGACAGGCACGGGGCATATGTACGGCACCGGGACTCGGAGCGATGCAGAGATCCTGGTCGGGGGGTAGATGGCCCAAACATAGTGGGTTTGCCTCTTGAAGGTGCTTGGCTTTGGGGTAATGGAGGCCTTGAGACTGGAGACTTGGGAGCCATCATTTCTATAAGCCCCCTAGCGGCCCCAGAAGTGTCTGGTGTGGAGGGTAGCATCACCTCCTCCACCTGCAGCTGTGGGGAGTCCAGGAGTGCTGGGCTTCCTGGAGAGACGAGAGCCCATGGGGGTTGAGCCTAACTAGAGGGTCTGTTGGCCTTAGGCACATGCTCTGCAACGTGCCCTGCCGAGGCGACGGTTTCTGAATCAGGCCATTGTGGAGGCTTGTCCTTGATCTGCTTCTTGTGGGCAACTGGCGAGTGGGAGCGGTGCTGAGCGGAACGCTTCTGGGCCCTGGGAGACCGCCGACCCCTGGGAGTGCTGCTGACGGCACCGCTGGAGGGGTGCTCTGCACCGAAGCACTCAGGGCCGGGTCCTGCTGCAGACAGAGGGCTGACTCCATGAGGAGTTGTTTTAAACGAGTGTCCCTCTCCTTTCTAGTGTGAGGTTTGAAGGCCTTGCAGATCTTGCACTTTTATCTGCCTGATGGGCGTCTCCCAGACACCAGAGACAGGAGTCATGGGGGTTGCCCGTAGGCATAGGCTTGGCACAGGAGCTATAGGGTTTGAAGCCCTGGGACTGCATGCCCTGGAGCCCCAAGGGGCACTCATTGAAGGGGAACTCCCCCCCCAACCACTAAAGACTACAATTAACAACTAGAAGAGAACAATTAACTAACAACGGGTAACTATATACAAAGATAAGCAGAAGAGCCAGGGATTAGTGGACCACTTGCAAGAAAGAAACCACTGTTCGAACAACCATCACAGGCAGTAAGAGGGAACTGAAGGGGGGTCGGGCCGCCAGGATCGTATATAGAGCGCCATACCGGTGCCACTCCAGGGGCTCCCCAGCTAGTCTGATGGGTAGCTGCTAGGGAAAAGTTTCCGACAGCCGTGCACGCAGCACATGCACACACCTAACTGGATTTGATATCAGCAAGCACTCAAAGAAGAACTCATTGGTCCCAATGAAGGAAAATCACTATATAAATGGGGTGCCATGAAACTTTGGGTTCGTTCTTCCAAGACTTCCCCGGAGCATCATGGGGCATCCCTTTGACCCTTTAGCAACATACTCCCTGCTCTTTCTTACATGGTCGCGTTCCTGGTGGCGATAACTTCAGCCCGGAGGGTGTCTGAGCTGAGGGCCCTAATGTCAGAGCCGCCTTACACCGTATTTTATAAGGACAAGGTTCAGCTCAAGCCCAATCCGGCCTTCCTCCCAAATGTTGTGTCGCAGTTCCACATCAACCAGGACAGTTTCCTCCCAGTTTTCTACCCTAAACTCATTTGAGTAGCAGGGATCAACCTAGCTGGCCACTAGATTGATCCGGACTCTGGACTGATAACTATAACATTGACTGGCGGGTCAGTGTGTGTGTGTGGTGTGTGATTGAATGCGTATGTTAATTGTTGTATCTTCAATAAATGTGGCGTATTGCCTTTTCCCCTGAAAAAGATCTCATGTGCTTCTTATAAGCATAACACCATGGGGTGTGGTTCATAGGGGCTGGAAAGATGGGAAAACCTGGGTATGAACGTAGAAGTGACTCTACGGTGCAGAGATACTCACGTTGACTTGATCCTTGCAGATGTCCTTGGCCTCTTCCAATGCAATCAGCACAAAAGCTGTTAAAGAGACATCAGGCTCAGCACCCTTGTACCCTCCCTAAAGGGGAGCAAAGGACAGATTTGGGATAAGAAAGTCCCCCGAGTACCATGAAAAGAAAGAATTAATCCTAGGACCTCAGCATAGGAAATTATAGCAGAATATATGCTTCCTAGAAAGCTACCCAAGAATGGACTCTCAGTCATGGCCAGACCTATAGCTGGGCCAGGTTCTGATCTCAGTTACTGTTACTCCTTTATCAGTGTGGAGGAACTCCATCCAAGTCAATAGAGATGCTTCGTATTAAACCAGTGTGAGAGAATTTAGCTCACCAGGCCGGTGCTCAGGTCCTGCCACTAGCTCCCAGGCAGCTTCCCGTGAGTTAATGGATCAAGGCCCAGTGACATCAAAAACCAAACTTTGGCCTGTGAAGCACCAAGACAGCTGCACTCCTCTGGGGCAATGCAAGTCACTAAGCCCAGGACGAAGCGCATGAGAGGCGTGGACAAGGCATTCTCGGTTGAGGGGAGCTAGCTGGGGAACCAATGCCCAGGGGAGATCAGACCAGGCCAGAGCCTAAGCATCTTTAGTAAATGCTGCAAAACTATCCCCTTTGGAGATGTCTTTCAACCGTGAGAACAACAGTCATGGCACTAACCCCACCCACTTCTATCTAATAAACCCTGATATAGACACCTCCTAAACCCAGACATGGACACCCCCTTCTGCCCTAAACCCTAACACTGAGATTCCTAACACAGAGACCCCTTAAACCCAGACACTGACATCCCTAAACCCCAGGGGTGCTGGAACAATTTTTATAGTGGGGATGCTGAGAGCCATTGAACCAAACTGTAACCCTGTATATAATGGAAACCACTTCAAGCCAGGGGGTGTTGCAGCACCTCCAGCACCCCTAGTTCCAGCACCTCTGCTAAACCCTGACACCCCTTCAATCCCTAAACCCTAACACTAAAATCCCTAAACCCCACCCTGAGACCCCTAAAATCTAACACTGATGCCTCCTAAATCCTGACACCAACACCCCCTTCTACACCTTAAACCCTGACACTGAAACCCCCAAGCCTTGACACTGACAACCCCTTCTACCCTAAACCCTAACACTGAGACCCCTAAATCCTGACACTGACACCCCCTTTTACCTAATAAACCCTAACACTGACACGCCCTAAACCCTGGCACCCCTAATCCCAACCCTGACACCCCTAACTCCAACAATGACCCCCCTTTCAGTCCTAAACGCCAAACAACAACAAAACCAAAAATGATCTACCCCCAGCAGAATGTTTACCCCCAAAAAGGGAGAAATGCCAAAGACTCCATGAAGTCCACTAAGGACTAAATAGATACATTCTGGTCCATTGGGCCTGAATCTCCATTCACTGCTGCCAATGTAACTGCACCGGGAGAGAGAGAGGAGATCAGTCTGCGTGAGCACAGACTTTGGGATGTAGCCCAGTAAGACGTCCCTTTGAATTATGAACCAACAAGTTGCTGTGATGATTGAGGTGGGTAGTGACTGGTGTGTAAAAGTCAAAGGAAACACGTACAACCATCTCTCCGCGGATTACGGGGGCATCTTCTTGGAAGACCCCATCCAGTTTCTGCTTTTCCAGGATCAGCCATTTCACTGCCCCGCAGATAACTTGGTTTTCAATGGGCACCAGTTTCTTAGCCATGGCAAAGACCTTCACCACGTACGCCGTCAGCCTGAGGGCAGAATCAATCACATCACGATCACTCCTGCCTTCCCAGAACTGCCCTCAGTGTGAAAGCTGGACCGTCTGCACTCAGGTATCAGTTGAGACATTTTACAGCAGTAAATGGAGTGAGGTTCATGTGGGTCAGTTTATGGTAACCTGAGTGAGCAGGAGCTAGGGAAAATGTCACCACTTGTCCAGAAAGCACATCTACACATTGCTCCCTATTACGGCTGGCTCTACTTGAGATGTGCCGAGCTCTCGCCGCCTGCAGTATGACCAGGATGGTGGGGTTGGGGGCCCGCTGTGGGCAGCTGGCCACTGGGAACTGGACCAGAGAGTCATCAAACTCATCTTCACACAAGCCAGTGAACAGCTGTAAAGATGGTAACGGTTAGTCTGAGCCAGCTACAAACTAGCCAGCTAAAGTGAAAGGACCTGGAGTTCATTACTAAGGCTGCGAGTCTGTCATGGAGGTTGTGGAAGTCACGGATTCCGTGACTTTCTGTGACTTCCACAGATGCAGCGGCTGGTGTGGCTGGCCCAGGGGACCATCCGAGCATCAGTCCCGGGGGTGTCCCTGGGGACCACCTGAGCAGCAGCAGTGCCAGGGGCCACCCTGGGGGAAGTCTGAGCAGCGGCTGGAGCAGCAGCCAGGGAGCAGCCCCGGAGGCCGTCGGAGAGCAGTCCCCAGAGGCCTTGGAACAGTGGGCAACTGGATGCAGTCAGCCCCCACCACCGGAGCAGGAGCCAGCCATCAGCCCCTGGGAATCCTCCAGTGCAACGGCACCCCGGGGACTCCCAGAGCAGGGGCGCCCTAAGAGCAGCTAAGCATTAGTCAGGGGTGTGACACCCTGATGGGGTATTTCTGGTAAAAGTCATGGACAGGTCATGGGCCGTGAATTTTTGTTTATTGCCTGTGGCGTGTCCATGACTTTTACTAAAAATACCCATGACTAAATCTTCGCTTTATTCATTCCCAATCTCTCAAGCCATCCGCTCACCCACACTGACCTGTCACTGAAATCACTGGGGGCCACATTTACAAGGTATTTAGGCACCTAAAGATGCAAATAGGTACCCAGCGGGATTTTCCAAAGTGCCTAAGTGAGTTAGGCACCAAACTTCTATTGACTTTCAAAGGGAATTAATCCCCTACTCTGCTTAGGTGCTTTTGTAAATCCTGCCAGGTGCCTGTCTCATCTTTGGGCGTCGTTCCATTACCATCTGTGGGAGTTGGATTGGGAATTTTTTCCCATTGTGTGTGTTGACCTTTGCCCTCTGGTTCTGGGCTGGAGACTGACTTGCTCTGGCTCACAAATTACATGTGTAGGATCAGGCTAATGCTGAGCAAGAGGGTGCATTAGAAAACCCACTGTCCTCACCAAGTGCTTGATGGCCGGGCTTTGAAAGCAGAGTATGAGAAGTCAGGTTTTTTGTAAGCCATCTGCTGCGTGTAACCTGAAACAGGGAGAGTAAGAAGGAGCTGTGCAATGTCTGGCGAGCGTCTAATGAGGACTTTACATGCGTAAGGCAAACCAAGTCAGAGCTGTGACCCCTGCCGCTGGTGTCTGAGCTGTGTGGCTCTCCCTTTTTCTGCAGGTATCTCTCAGGAGGGACACAGCACAACAACTCAAGGGAAGCAAAGGCAGAAAGCCGTCTGGTGGGGAAGCCGATTGGCATGGGCACTGCCCCATTCCTCACCAGCATGAATCCTCCCTTCGGGGTGGGAGTGGGGCCAAGTGATTACAATGTATGGGGACTTGGGAGGCAGGATGCCTGGGTCCTATGCCAGGCTCCGGGAGGGGAGGGTGGGTTAGTGTTTGGAGCAAGGTGCTGTGAGTCAGGACTCCTGGGTTCAGTTCTCACTTCTGTCACTCACTGCGTGATGCAATGTTGGGCAAGTCACTGTCTGCCTCAGTTTCCCCATATTGTAAAAGCTTAATGGATGATGGGATGTTTGTAGTTTGGATTCCGTGCCTAATTTAGGCAGCCCACAAGGGGGGCCATGGTGTAGTGACAGAGACACCTGTTCCTTCAGGAGCTAGGCTGAAACCTACCAAGTTCTCTCAATGGTCATGAGCTTCTCTATCCTTCCTTGCTACCAAGTGCTGAAATGGATTTGAACTGTGGGTGAATGGCCTCCACCCCATGACCATCTCATTCCCCACACAATAGCCATAGGCCAGCAATAGTTTAAAACAAATAGGTAGCAGATTTAAAACAAATAAAAGGAAGTATTTCTTCATGCAACGCACAGTCAACCTGTGGAATTCCTTGCCAGCGGATGTTGTGAAGGCCAAGAGCATAACAGGGTTCAAAAAAGAACTAGATAAATTCATGGAGGACAGGTCCATCAATAGCTATTAGCCAGGATGGGCAGGAATGGTGTCCCTATCCTCTGTTTGCCCGAAGTTGGAAATGAGCAACGGGGGATGGATCTCTTGATGATTGCGTGTTCTGTTTGTTCCCTCTGGGGCGCCTGGCATTGGTCACTGTCGGCAGATAGGATACTGGGCTAGATGGACCTTTGGTCTGACCCAGTAGGGCCATTCTTATGTTCTTATGTTAATGAACAGGAGTCCAAAAGCCCATCAGGACTGAAAACGGAGTTGGGCGTTTGTCTGCATAGGAAGGTCTATTCATAGTTATAATGACTAATGCCGGTGTACACTGGTGGAGGGATATTAAACCTCATGCTTCAGGTCTTAAACCAACCTCTAAAAGGAGACCTAAAGTGGGAGGCAGATTCTCTCTCTATTTTAGGGTCTTATTTGACCCCCATTCCCATAGTATTAGGGTGCTTCACATTCTTCATTGTAACTACCAGGGGCACCGGAACAATGGGGGCCAAGGGGACAAGGTCCCTCCCACTTTTTCCCTGCCTTATGGGTGACTGATGTGGGGGAGAGGAGTGAGTGGCAGAATGGGGGTGGGAAAAGGTGGAGGATGGGCAAGACCTTGGGGGGGAAGAATCCTAATGGGGTGGGGCCTTGGGGCAGAGCATGGGTGGGCCCAGCAGGGGAGGAGCTTTGTGGGGAAGGGCAGAGTGGAAGCAGGGCCACGCTCCAGGTGATGGTGGGAATTTGCGGAGCTCCTGCCATCTACCCTCACAACCCCCCCTGTGCAGCAGGGCACTGAGACTCTCCCTGTTTGCAGAGGGGGAAATGGAGTCACGGAGAGATTAAGTGACTTGCCCAACATCACACCAGGAATCTGTGGCAGAGCAGGGAACTGAACTGGTATCCCCTGAGCGCCAGGCCAGCTGCCTGATCCCTGGGCTCTCTATCTATTGCCCAATGTGCTTAACGTGAGGTTTCTGAAACATTTGGTACCGGCCATTCTCCGACACAGGCTACTGGGCTAGATGGACCTCGGGGCCAGGCCTGTGTCCCTAACACGAGCCTGAAGAGGGATTTGCTGTCTGGCATGAGAAGTACTTACCTTGCATGATCAACTTGATGGCTTCGGCCCTACGTTCCACCCCGATCCTTTCCCACTGCTCGGTGCTGTCCAGGTAGATGGTGGCGATGACGGGGGCGGTCATGCCGATCATGTTCTCTTCCCCAGAGCCGGACGGCGTCACAATGAGATGCTTCAGGTTGGCCCCGTCAATGGAGTTTTCGGCAATCATTGTCACCAGGTTTCCTGGCCAAGGAAATAATGTTGTGTGAATTAAAGCAGGGAGAGCAGGTGCTGGTGGGGACAGAGAGACAGACAGACCTCTCTGCGGGCAGTGGCAGCTCAATCCTGCATGGTACTGAGCACACCCAAACCCCATGAAAGTCAGATCCTATCCCAGCAAAAATTGATCTCAGCCCTGTGTGCTGACAAAGTTCCTACAATGCTCTGAGCATTTCTCACCAAGCCCTCCTAGGTACTTCACTCCAGCTCTGCCAGCGGTGGGGATAGAACCTGGACACTCCCACTCTGAAAGCACCAGCCCTTGCTGGTTGAGGTTAAAGGAAGGGTTATTATCCACATTTTACAGGTGGGGACCTGAAGCACAGACAGGCTAAGAGAGCTGCCCAAAGTCACCAGGGACATCTGTGGAAGAGCAAGATCTTGAACTCAGGCTTCCGAAATACTAAGCTAAGCTAGGGCCCAAACCACTAGGCCATCCTGTCTAGTGACATAGGCTGCCCCCTGGGTGCTCCTTATTTCTGTGCACCTGTCTCTCCTGTCAGCACCTTGTTTAGCCACACGCTGACAATGACCTTCCTCTATCTTGGCCATTAATGCTCAATAGTGCACGTAGACAGTTGTAACAGAACCAAGTGGGTAATCGGTCCACCTCCTGTGAGTGTAGCTACCAGAGAAGAATTCATTGCTCCCTTCACTCTGTTTCTAAAGCATAAAACACTTTCAAATCAGAGGCCCTTGCCTTGGATGCTGACTTTGGTCTCCGATTCTGTGTCTGGAACCATGTCATCTATATCTGCCGCTTTCACCTTCACTTCTTGGACTCCCCCTGAAAAGGAAGGGCAAGGAAAAGAGACACTGAAATGCCATCCATCCAGCTGGCTGAGCTTTGCTGCTGGTTCTTGAATTATACCCTACAATGCTCATAGAGAGACCTGCACAATCCACTGATGTGCTAGGGAAAAGGGAGGGAGGGGGCAGCTGAGATGAGAATCAGGAAGCTATGAATACGGGGCAGGCAGAGGAGGCTGCATTTCAGTGGCAGCTGAATTGCTCTGCATATTGCCGATTCTAGTCTTCTGTGATGAGCCTGATTTTGACCTCCATCTCAGCCAACACTAAACCAATCCCTCTGAAATATCCCACGCACGATCGGATGCCAGGGTAGAATTTTTCAGGGAAGTTTGCTGCAGATCCAGTTAAGG
Source organism: Mauremys mutica (assembly GCF_020497125.1). Taxonomy (NCBI): domain Eukaryota; kingdom Metazoa; phylum Chordata; order Testudines; family Geoemydidae; genus Mauremys; species Mauremys mutica. The sequence goes on along the minus strand of NC_059091.1, from coordinate 12,179,142 downwards.
GTTTGGGTTAGATACATGGGCTCCAGAAACAGAAATGTCCTCACTTAGGCCTGATCTACACTACAAGTTTAGGTCAAATTTAGCAGCGTTAAATCGAATTAACTCTGCACCCATCCACACAACAAAGCCATTTACTTCAACATAAAGGGCTCTTAAAATCGATTTCTGTACTCCTCCATGACGAGGGGACTAGCGCAGAAATCAACATTGCCAGTTTGAATTAGGGTTAGTGTGGATGCAGTTTGACGGTATTGGCCTCCGGGAGCTATCCCACAGTGCACCATTGTGACTGCTCTGGACAGCAATCTGAATTCGGATGCACCAGCCAGGTAGACAGAAAAAGCCCCACAAACTTTTGAATTTCATATCCTGTTTGTCCAGCGTGGAGAGCTCATCAGCACAGGTGATCATGCAGAGCTCATCAGCGCAGGTAACCATGCAGTCTGAGAATTGAAAAAGAGCTCCAGCATGGACCGTATGGGAGGTACTAGATCTGATTGTTGTAGGGGGAGAAGATTCCGTGCTAGCAGAACTATGTTCCAACAGACGAAATGCCAAAATATTTGAAAAAATCTCCAAGGGCATGATGGAGAGAGGCCACAATAGGGACTCATATCAGCACCACGTGAAAGTTAAGGAGCTCAGACAAGCATTTCAGAAAACCAAAGAAGCAAACGGAAGGTCCGGGGCAGAGCTGCAGACATGCCACTTCTACGCTGAGCTGCATGCAATTCTAGGGGGGACTGTCACCACTACCCCACCCTTGACTGTGGATTCTGATGAGGGGTTACTCACAGCCATGCCTGAGGATTTTGCGGACGGGGAAGATGAGGAGAAGGAGGAGGACAAGCTTGCGGAGAGCACACATCACACCATTCTCCCCAACAGCCAGGATCTTTTTCTCAGCCTGACCGATGTAGCCTCCCAACCCTCCCAAAGCGGTATCCCAGACCATGAAGCCATAGAAGGGACCTCTGGTGAGCGTACCTTTGTAAATGTAAAACATGGTTTAAAAGCAAGCATTTTTAAATGATTAATTTGCCCTGAGGACTTGGGATGCATTCGCAGCCAGTACAGCTACTGGAAAAGTCTGTTAACATGTCTGGGAATGGAGCGGAAATTCTCCAGGGACATCTCCATGAAGCTCTCCTGGAGGTACTCCAAAAGCCTTTCCAGAAGGTTTCTGGGCAGGGCAGCCTTATTCCGTCCTCCACGGTAGGAAACTTTACCATGCCATGCTAGTAGCAAGTAATCTGGTATCATTGCATGACAAAGCCTGGCAGTGTATGGTCCCGGTGTTTGCTGGCATTCAAGCAACATCCGTTCTCTATCTCGCTGTGTTATCCTCAGGAGAGTGATATCGTTCATGGTAACCTGGTTGAAATATGGGAATTTAATTAAGGGGACAGAGGTGGCCGTTCCTAGTGGGCTGTTTGCCTGTGGCTGAAAAGAAATCCTTCCCTGCAGTTAGCCAAGCCGGGGGGGGGGGGGGGGCATTGGCGCTGAGCTGTTCGCGTTTGGCTAGCAGGGATCTTCCCTGATACCAGCCATGTGGTGGGGGGAGGGGTAAAGCGATCATCCCAGAGAATTGGATGGTGGGGGTTAGTTTGGTTTCTGCTGCTGCACGTTAACACGAAAACCACAGCACTCAACGGGCTTTGCTTGGTATGTGGGAAAGGAGGGTGTTGCTTTTATGAAGGTTGCAGAAGCCGAAAGACAATGGCTTACCACAGCCGCATGCAAGCCGAATTCTGTTGCCCGGCCCTGCATCTGTGATCTCTAACACCAAAACCGCAGGCACTCAATATTAATATGCAAAATTTGACCTTGTACCAAAATCACATGTGCTATGTAATGTGAATAGTGTTGTTCACCATGAAAGAGTATAACCATTGTTCTGTAAAATGTATCTTTTAAAATATTTCTGTCCCTTTTTTCCCTCCCGCAGCTGCAAATTTTTCAAGCCTCCCTCCTCCATCCCGAAGGATATCTCAGATAAGGTGGCAAAAAAAACGCACATGTGACTAAATGTTCTCTGAGATCATGCAGTCGACCCGCAATGAAAGAGCTCATCTGAATGAGTAGAAGGACATGGTATCAAAGTACAGGAAAGATGCCAATGAACATGAGGACAGGAGGGATGAATGTGAGGACAGGAGGGACGCTCGAGATGAGAGGTGGTGGCAGGAAGATCAGAGGAGGCAGGATGCAACACTGGGGCTGCTGTGTGATCAAATGGACATGCTCTGGCATCTGGTGGAGCTTCAGGAACGGCAGCAGGATCACAGAGTGCCGCTGCAGCCTCTGTATAACCGCCCTCCCCAAGTTCCATAGCCTCCTCACCCAGACATCCAAGAACGTGGGGTCGAGGGGAGGCTCCATGCACCCTGCCACTCCACCCCAGTGGACAGCCCAAGCAAAAGGCTGTCATTCAACAACTTTTGAAGTGGCCTTTTCCTTCCCTCCTATCCTCCTCCCAAACCCCACCCGGGCTACCTTGTCAGTTCTCTCCCTATGTTTTTAATCAATTAATAAAGAATACATGATTTTTAAATGATAGTGACTTTATTTCCTTAGAAAGCAAGCTGTGATCGAAGGGGGGAGGGTGGGTTGCTTACAGGGAATGAGTCAATCAAGGGGGTGGGTTTTTATCAAGGAGAACAGAACTTTCACACTGTAGCCTGCCTGGCCAGTAATGAAACTGATTTTCAAAGCTTCTCTGATGCGCAGTGCTTCCTGGTGTGCTCTTCTAATCGCCCTGGTGTCTGGCTGTGCGTAATCAGCGGCCAGGCGATTTGCCTCAACCTCCCATCCTGCCATAAACATCTCCCCCTTACTCTTACAGAGATTGTGGAGCACACAGCAAGCAGCAATAACAATGGGAATACTGGTTTGGCTAAGGTCTGAGTGAGTCAGTAAAGTGCACCAGCGACCCTTTAAACATCCAAATGCACATTCTACCACTATTCTGCACTTGCTCAGCCGGTAGTTGAACAGCTCCTGACTACTGTCCAGGCTGCCTGTGTATGGCTTCCTGAGCCATGGCATTAAGGAGTAGGCTGGGTCCCCGAAGATAACTATAGGCATGTCAACATCCCCAACAGTTATTTTCTGGTCTGGGAAGTAAATCCCTTGCTGCAGCCGTTTAAACAGACTAGTGTTCCTGAAGACACAAGCGTCATGAACCCTTCCCAGCCATCCCACGTTGATGTTGGTGAAACGTCCCTTGTGATCCACCAGTGCTTGCAGCACCATTGAAAAGTACTCCTTGCAATTTATATACTGGCTACCCTGGTGCTCCGGTGCCAAGATAGGGATATGGGTTCCATCTATCGCCCCACCACAGTTAAGGAATCCCATTGCAGCAAAGCTATTGACTATGACCTGCACATTTCCCTGAGTCACTACCTTTGGTAGCAGCAGCTCAGTGATTGCTTTGGCTACTTGCATCACAGCAGCCCCCACAGTAGATTTGCCCACTCCAAATTGATTCCCAACTGACTGGCGTTGCAAGCTTCCACAGGGCTATCGCCACTTGCTTCTCAACTGTGAGGGCTGCTCTCATCTTGGTATTCTGGTGCTTGAGGGCAGGGGAAAGCAAGTCACAAAGTTCCATGAAAGTGCCCTTACACGTGCAAAAGTTTCACAGCCACTGGGAATCGTCCCACACCTGCAACACTATGTGGTCCCACCAGTCTGTGCTTGTTTCCTGGGCCCAGAATCCGTGTTCCACAGCTAGAACCTGCCCCAGTAACACCATGATCTCCAAAGTGCCGAGAACCGCGGTTTGAGAGAATTCTATGTCCATGTTCTCATCACTCTCGTCGCTGCGCTGCTGTCGCTGCCTCCTCCTCACCTGGTTTTTCAGGTTCTGGTTCAGCATAAACTGCATGATAATGCGTGAGGTGTTTACAATGTTCATGACTGCTGTCTTGAGCTGAGCAGGCTCCAAGCTTGCCATGGTATGGTGTCTGAACAGTTCACCCAGGAAAAAAGGCGCGAAACGGTTGTCTGCCATTGCTTTCATGGAGGGAAGGAGGGAGGGAGAGGGGGCCCTGATGACAAGTACTCAGAACCACCCGTGACAATGTTTTTTCCCCATCAGGCAATCAGATCTCAACCCAGAATTCCAATGGGCAGGGGAGACTGCAGGAACTATGGGATAGCTATGGGATAGCTACCCATAGTGCAACACTCCGGACGTCGACCCTAGCCTTGGTACATGGATGCACACCACCGAATTAATGTGCTTAGTGTGGCTGCATGCACTCAACTTTATACAATCTGTTGCCAAAAATAGAATTTTGTAAAATCAGAGTAATCATATAGTGTAGACATACCCTTAGATACAGATCGTGGAATTCTTTGAGACCTTCAGGATGAGAGGTGCCATGTAAAGGCAAAGCAGTGTGGCTACTCACCTGCTCCTTTCGTAGATGGATCCAATAGGACAGACATAATTGTTTTGGTCATCCTCAACCCTTCCGGCTAGAAAGGAACGACAAGAGCATAGTAAGCACAGTAGCATTCAGAGACAATGAAGAGCAGTAGGAAAAGGTGAGCGACTTGCTGATCTTGTGAGCAGCATGAATCAGGAGTGACTCCACTGGAAGTCAGCGGCAGGGGCGGCTCAAGGCCCCAGCACGCGAAGCACGTGCTTGGGGCGGCATGCCGCGGGGGGCGCTCTGCCGGTCGCCGGGAGGGCGACAGGTAGAAAGCCTTCGGCGGCATGTCTGCAGAGGGTCCACTGGTCTCGCAGCTCCACCGAAGCCGCGAGACCAGCAGACCCTCCGCAGGCACGCCTGCGGGAGGTCCACCGGAGCCGCGGGACCGGCGACCAGCAGAGCGCCCCCCACGGCATGACGCCATGCTTGGGGCGGCGAAATGTCTAGAGCCGCCCCTGGTCAGCTGTCAAGTGAAACTGAGATCAGGCTCCGTCCCAATGAGTCTGGAATCTGACCTCAACCTCAGGCAGCGTCCCCTTTTGTTTTGGATCCTGGTTAGGATGCATCCAAGGAGAAGTCCCTAGGCCAAATTCATCCCAAGCGTAACACCACTGATTCCACTACAGATGAACAGGAGGATTTTTTGCCAGAAGCTGGGAATAGGAGACGGGATGGATCATTTGATGATTCCCTGTTCTGTTCATTCCCTCTGGGGCACCTGGCATTGGCCACTGTCGGCAGACAGTATACTGAGCTAGATGGACCTTTGGTCTGACCCAGTATGGCCGTTCTTATGTTCTTATAAATCTGCCCTACAGAGTCTGGCAGGGCGAGGAAGTGAGAAGCTCAGTTAATTCCATCATTGCTCTGTGACCTTCCTGAAGGACTTTTCTACTCCCTGATCTTCAGTGGAGGATCTTCCTCTCACCCAGCATTACAGTGATCTCCTGGGACAGGCCAATGGGACGCCCTTCACAACCCACCAATGCTGCTCCTTTGCTCAGCTCTCTCTGCCGAGTGATATGAGGTTCTCCCTGGGTGCACTGAGTCTGTATTGATTCCAGCATCCACTGGTCCAAGGAGCAAGACCCTGGGCCTGAGGAACTGAACCTAGGTCTCTTAGGGCTGGTCCACACTAAGAAGCGGGGTCGAACTAGGGTACGCAATTTCAGCTACGTGAATAGTGTAGCTGAATTTGAAGTACCCTAGTTCGAACTACTCACCCGTCCAGACGCCGTGGAATCGAAGTCCGCAGCTCCAAGGTCGACTCCACCACCGCCGTTTGCAGTGGTGGAGTACCGGAGTCGACCGCGGCGCTTCCAGAGTTCGAACTATCGCGTCCAGATTAGACGCGATAGTTCGAACTCCGAGAAGTCGAACTCACCGCGTCAACCCGGCTGGTAAGTGTAGACTAGCCCTTATATGACGGCTCAGAAGACTGAGTGTAAGATAACCAGGCCAGCCCCAGCCCTGCTGTAATTGCCACAGGGGAGGGGAGGAAGTGAGATGGGGATGGAGATGCAGGGTGTTAATTTAACAGGTTAAGAGACAGCACTGATTCCAGAAGCCAGCCAATCTGGCCTCCAGCCTCTTGCCCTCCAGCAGATATCATGCCCCCTGATACCTACCACAACCTTCAGTTTCTTCTTCATGCCATCAGATACAAAACTGTCCTGCACTGCTGCCTTGACCTCAATGTTGTGAGATCCCAGCTGCAAAGGGACAATCACTAATGGCACGGCCAGGGAGGACTTGGCTTTGATGTCAAGGATCTGCCGGTATTTAGCCTCAGAAGTGGATGCGCTGCAGAAAACTGGGTTGTGCATCAGCTCCAGCCAGACCTGAGAAGAGAACAGAGATTCATGAGCAGGCAGTCTGCACACCGTGACACTGTAGGGCATTGATCCAAATCATACCCTCTGACTGGAGTTTGCCTTTAATCTTAATAAACAACAGACAGGACTCTACTTACAAAGCATGTGACTGTATCCTGACCTCCTTCCTGAGAGGCTCTTCAGAATCCCCTCTAGTTCTGTCCTGCCTCAGAGAGGCTCTCAGCCTGTGGTGTTCCTGAGTAGAAGTAATGAGACCCACCTGGTCTAGCTACCGGTGTGAGTCAGCAGAAAGCCCAGAACCTGGTACCCACTCACAGATTTGAGGCCCAGCCAGAGGAGAATGGCAGTCAGAAGGGGATTTTTTTTTAATCTCCTTCTATATCATGCAATCTTTCCAGAAGCTGGGAATAGGCAAGAGAAGACGGTTACTTACCTCTTGTAACTGTTATTTTTTGAGATGTGTTTTTCATGTCCATAGCAATTAGGTGTGCGTGCACGTCGCGTGCACAGACGTTGAAAACTTTTTCCCTTAGCAGCTCCTGTCAGGATGACAGAGGAGCCCCCTAGAGTGGGACCCTTATTACCCTGCCGGCCTGACCCCCCCATCTTCGGTTCCTTCTTGTCGTTGACCCCGACAGAGGGGAAGGGGGGCGTGTATTGTAATGGATGTGAACAACACATCTCGAAGAACAACAGTTACGAGAGGTAAGTAACCATCTTTTCTTCTTCAAGTGCTTGTTCACATCCGTTCCAATTATATGACTTCCAAGCTGACCATTGAAGGTGGGTAGGAGTCAAGGAATGGTTGATAGGAGGACAGCCCTGCTGACTGCTATATCATCTCTGGCCTGTGGTTGATGGCATAATGGGCTGTAAACATATGCACTGAGGACTAAGCAGCTGCTTTGCAGATTTTGTGGATGGGTACTTGCGCCAGAAAGGCGGTCGAAGATGCTTGCGCTCTTGTCCAATAGGCTGTGATTGTCAGAGCTGGAACCTTAGCCAACTCATAGTATGTGTGAATGCAGTCTGTGATCCAGGACGAGATGCGCTGAGAAGATACTAGAAGGCCCTTCGTTCTACCAGCAGTGGCCACGAACAGTTGGGTTGATTTGCAAAAAGGCCTCATGTGCTCTATGTAGAATGCTAGGACTCTTTGAACGTCTAGCGTGTGCAAGCTCTGCTGCTGCGGGCTCATGTGAGGCTTTGGAAAAATCACAGGAAGACAAATGTCCTGTCCCATGTGGAACTGGGAGACCACCTTGGGGAGGAATCTACGGTGCGATCTAAGCTGCACCTTGTCCTTATGAAACACTGTATAAGGGGATTTGGAGGTGAGAGCCTTTAGTTCAGACACACTCCTCGCCGATGTAATGGCCACCAAGAACGCTACCTTCCATGAAAGGTAAAGGAGGGAACAAGTGGCCAGGGGCTCGAACAGACCTAGACAAATTGGAGGATTGGGCCAAAAGAAATCTGATGAGGTTCAACAAGGACAAGTGCAGAGTTCTGCACTTAGGAAGGAAGAATCCCATGCACCACTACAGGCTGGGGACTGACTGGATAAGCAGCAGTTCTGCAGAAAAGGATCTGGGGATTACAGTGGATGAGAAGCTGGATATGAGACAGCAGTGGGCCCTTGTTGCCAGAAGGCCAATGGCATACTGGGCTGTATTAGTAGGAGCATTGCCAGCAAATCGAGGGAAGTGATTATTCCCCTCTATTCGGCACTGGTGAGGCCACACCTGGAGTATTGCATCCAGTTTTGGTCCCTCCACTGCAGAAGGGATGTGGACAAATTAAAGAGAGTCCAGCAGAGGGCAACAAAAATGATTAGGGGGCTGGAGCACATGATTTACGAAGAGAGGCTGAAGGAACTGGGATTATTTAGTCTGCAGAGACAAGAGTGAGGGGGGATTTGATAGCAGCCTTCAACTACTTGAAAGGGAGTTTCAAAGAGGATGGAGCTATGCTGTTCTCAATGGCAGATGACAGAACAAAAAGCAATGGTCTCAAGTTGCAGCAGAGGAGGTCTAGGTTAGATATTAGGAAACACTATTTCACTAGGAGGGTGGTGAAGCACTGGAATGGGTTACCTAGGGAGGAGATGGAAACTCTGTTCTTAGAGGTTTTGAAGGCCTGGCTTGACAAAGTCCGGGCTGGGATGATTTAGTTGGTGTTGGTCCTGCTTTGAGCAGGGGGTTGGACTAGATGACCTCCTGAGGTATCTTCCAACCCTAATATTCTATAATTCTATGAAAGATTTGACAGGCCAGACGAACTGCTCTGAGCTCCTTCAAGTCGATATGAAGGGGTATCTCGTCCTGCATCCACAGACATTGTGTTCTCAGTTCCCTAGGTGTGCACCCCAACCCAGATCTGATGCATCTGTTACTAATGTCCAGAGCCCCTGGAGTCTTAACGTGTCAGTAATGGGAACTCCACTGAGCAGGGGGGGTATCCTCAGCCTGTCTCCTGCAACGAGTCAGCCTGGATAGCTCCGATCAGAGCCCTGCCTGGTAACTCGGGTCTCCCGGGGTCTCTCCCTGCAGTTCCACGTAGTGATCGGCTCGGAGGCGGAAGGGCTGTACAACCTCAACTTTCACAACTGCCACAACAGAGCCCCGGCAAACCAGATGCCGTACGACATCACTGTGAGTGTGCAGGCGGGAGACGGTCATCCCCCCTCCCTCCAGCTGAGGCAGCAGAGTTCTAATCCTCTGGTACAGACTTCCCCTCTCTGCCTCCGGGCGGATTAGAAAGCAGAGTAAAGCACTGGTCTGGGACTCAGGAGACCTGGGTCCTATTCCCTGAGTGAGCCACTCCCCCCCCGTGCCTCAGTTTCCCCATCTGTAAAATGGAGATAATGATACTGACCTCCTCTGCGAAGTGTTTTGAGCTAGATATTTGTATTGCTGTAGTGCCTAGGAGCCCCCATCATGGCCCAGGACCCTCTTGTGCTTGGCGCTGCACAGACACAGAACGCAAAGCCAGTCCCTGCCCCAAAGACGTGGCAACCTAAGTAGAAGCCCAGGTGCTCAGATACCCTACACAGAGCCCCAAATGCTTGTCATGCTGCCATAGACTGGATGAATGGGTTACGAGGGATCCTTACTGGGCTGTGGTCTACAAGTGTCTGGGATTCGAACTCAGGTCTTCAGTGTTCCAGTCCAGGGCTTTATCCACCAGGCACAGCTAGTCTAGAGCAAACTGTGGGCCCGCCACGCATCTCCAAAGCCACAGCACACGGGGGAGTTTGTCATACATCCTCGGTCTGTGTTTGTTTGTCCCAGTCCCATCAGCCTTCCTCTGCACCCCTGCCATGGCAGATCAGACCAGTGAGCCGCTCTAGCCTGGTAGCCCCCCGCATGTTGGATCAGCTCAGTGGTCCATCCAGTGTTCCCCCACCTCTCCAGACCAACGCAAGGGACCCCTCTAGCCCGGAGTTCCCCTGCCACCCTGGATCAGATCTCCTGGCGGCCCTGTGCGGTGGGATGGTTTTTTCAGTCAGCATCTCCCCCAGCCACAGCTCCCGCTCTGCCTCTGCAGGTGATGATCCGAGAGAAGAACCCGGACGGGTACCTGTCGGCTGCTGAGATCCCCCTCATCAAACTCTATCTGGTCATGTCCGCTTGCTTCCTGGCCGCGGCCACCGTGTGGGTCTACTTCCTCTGCCAGCACAAGTGAGCCCCGCCCCTCTGATCGGCTGCGTCGACACCGCTTTCCCGGCGGCAGGCAGCCTTCCTGTCTCTTGTACCCCACCCTGCCCCCTTTCCACCCCCAGAACCGCCATGGGCATCAGCCTGATTGCGTCTCTCTACCTGCAGGTTCAGCGTGTTCAAAATCCACTGGCTCATGGCTGCCTTAGCGTATACCAAGGCCCTTTCTCTCCTCTTTCACAGCGGTAGCCAGCTGTGCCGATGCAGGGGGGCCCAGTGACAAAGGGCTTGAGAGACCTGGGCGCTAGCCATTGGCCTGCTGGCTGATCCGGGCCAGCTGTGCCTCCCTGCCTCAGTTTCCCCATCTATGAAATGGGAATGATGCTGCCAAGTGCTTTGAGATCCATAGATGAAAAGCGCTCTGAGCGAGGTGTTTGTAGTATGGTCGCTCTTAGGAGCCCCAGCCATGGACCAAAGCCCCATTGCACTAGGTGCGGGACGCACACCGAAAGCCGGTAGAGCCTGGTGTTATTGGACAGTGGCCATACCTGAGTTCACTGTAGTCAGGCTCCCACCGACCCCCGTGAGCCTCGTCCTCAGCTTAGCGGGTGTGTCTCTATCTAAGAGGTGAAATGTGCCCAGGGCCTGCTGGCTCAGGGTATTGGGTATGGCTGGGGAAGACGCTAGCCTGTAAGGTGTTAACCTGAATCCAGCGCCCCTTGAAAAGCATCGGTGCAAACTGAGCATGCTGGACTGACTGGTCCTGGGGTCCGCTCTGTTCTCAGCGCGCTGGCAGGGACAGTGTCCCCCTCCCTCCCTACAAGCCTGTGTCACCCCTGCTAAGAATCTCTGACCCTTCTCAGGGAAGGGCAGATCTACCCCCAGGAAGACAATGGTGTCTCTGGCATGCGGGGCTGAGACCCGTCAAACTCATCTCATGCACTGGCTGCCCGACTGCCGTCTCGCGATGGCGGTTAGTTACCCTGCCGGGCAGGGCTGTTGGCACAGAGGTGAATGGCTCGGAGCCCCCCTGGCTTTGCCACCAGCTCCCGAACAGGCAGATGGCCTTTGGGTGGCTATGGTGGGCGTTCTCCCAGCCTGTCTAGCCGGAATCAGGAGGCTCCAGCTGAGACCCCGTTCTCTGTCCTCTCTCTCTCAGATCAACTACTATTTCATTAACACCGAGGGTCACCCGATCGAGAGCTTAGCCGTCATGTACTTTGTGACCCACCTGTAAGTGCAGAGCGTCTGGTTACGGGGCCTACGCGGAGGGAACATATTCTGTGATATTCTATAGCCCGGCATCACCGCTGGCTCCGGGATGGGGGTCTGGGGGGAGCTTGCAAGTATTGTAGTCCCAGTTTCTCCCACCAGGGGGCACTGGCTGGGGTGTGGTGCTTGTCACCACTGGGAGGGTTGCTGGGGAAGTCTCGCTACTACATCCTCCCAGCAGGAGGCGCCCTGGAGGGTGTTGTGGGACGTTGATTGCATGGAGCTGATACTTGCAGGGGATGGTGTAGGAGGGCTGGCTGTGGGCGGAGCTCTTAGCCACTCCAATCCCAGCCTCTCCCAGTAGGGGGCGCTGTATAGAGCGGGGCAGGAGCACCGGCTGTGGTGGAAGCTCCTGGATACTGCAGTTCCAACCTCTCCCAGCGGGGGGCACTGTGGGGAGCAGGGGCAGTTGCGCAGGGGAGGGGCAGCGTCCCAGCACATTCTGGCTCAGGAAACGCACAGCCCCTCCGTGGCTCGCCCTGGGCCAGCCCTGCCTCCCAGAACAGGGCACCCGCCTGAGTTGCCTCTGGGTGCCTTGCAGGCTGAAGGGTGCCCTGCTCTTCATCACCATCGCGCTGATCGGGACAGGCTGGGCCTTCATCAAGTACATCCTGTCGGACAAAGAGAAGAAGCTCTTCGTGATCGTCATCCCCCTGCAGGTGAGGGGCGCAACGGCTGCGGGGAGCTGGCTACGCAGCGGCCACTTCTGCGGTTGGCCGCCTCCTTGCCATTCTGCCTTCAAAGTCAGAGCAGTGCTGGGTGGGGACGTTGGGCTGGAGTGGGGCTGCTGGATCTGGTTCTGTCCGGGCTCCTTTCAGACTCCCGGCGCTGAGAGCGAATGATTCGGGGAAGCGATTCCCTTGGTGAAGCACCATCAGCTCATGGATGGAGCCCTGGGCAGGACCTTGGGAGACGTGGGGTCTGCTTCCCACTCCGCCCCTTGTCAGCTGGCTGACTTCGGCCAAGTTGCTTCCCCCCGCCCATCCGTGCCTCAGTTTACCCATGTGCGAGATGGGGATGATGGTCCTGTCCTTCCTTGCGGAAGCGCTTGGAGATCTCCAGATGAAAAGTGCTAAATAAGAGCCAGGAGGTAGCACCCTGCTCGCCTCTGGGCAATGTCCTGCACCGGGCAACGCGCCTCTTGGCAAGCGGGGGGAAGATGCAGGGCACACGCTGGGGTGGCAGGTGTTTGGGCAGCGACGGTTAGTGCCCGCCCGGGGCTGTGAAGTCCCTTCACCACCCGCCTTTCCCATTGCGCAGGTGCTGGCAAACATCGCTTACATTATCATTGAGTCCTCGGAGGAGGGCAGCAGTGACTACGCCTCCTGGAAGCAGATCCTCTTCCTGGTGGACCTGCTCTGCTGCGGGGCCATCCTCTTCCCCGTGGTGTGGTAAGAGCCGGGCCCGCCTTGGGTTGGGAACCCGCCAGGACTCACAAGCTGAGCTGGGAGATGGAGGAAAACTGCAGGGTGGGGGTGTCAGTAGGGGGCGCTCTCCCAAGGCAGCGGTGACCCTGATGCTGCTGTATTGCAGGATGGGAGGTTAGTAGGGGGTGATCTCCCCTCAGAATCAGCGCTGACCCCACGGTGCTATGGGGGACCGTCACGGATGCATGCGTGGAAGATGCTGGAGAAACCCAGGGTGGTATAAATTATAAAGGGAAGTCCGTGTCTCTGGGGTCATGGTGGTGCCAGTCACTCCCCCCCCATGGGAAGTGTCCGGTGCAGAGGGGTGTCCTGGATGTGCACACTAACCTGGGGGGCTGACACAGTGCTGGGGATCGATGGGACCATTGAAGGCTTCATGGGGTGGGGCAGGGGGTGCGAATCTTCCCACAATCCCATGGGAGTCATTGCTTTGGCTTGGCCATGTCCCCACGGCGGTGATCTTTGCATCCTGCCCCTGTGGGCCATGGGCTCAGCGGGCTTGTCTGCTTCGGGCCAGTGGAGTTGCCCCTGGGAAACGCGGCTCCAGAGCCGAGGGCGGGAACTGCTGAGCGTCTGTTTGTCCGTCCGCAGGTCCATCCGCCACCTTCCGGAGGCCTCCAGCACAGATGGCAAAGGTGAGTCCGTCTCGGCTCCCTCTCGAGAAGCCCAGCTGCTCCCCCCACCCCCTCGCTCTGAGGGGGCTCTGTCCCCCTCCGTCCCCCTGATCTGGAACCTGCTCCCAGCACTGTGTGACAAACTCCCCTTGTTTTATTTCCAGCTGCCACAAACCTGGCGAAACTGAAGCTTTTCAGACATTACTACGTCATGGTAGGTGCCCCCGGCCCTGGCTCCTCTCTCAGGGATGCTGGCAGCGCCAGCGCTGTCTGCGTGATGGGACCGGGACCCTGCCCGCGGCCTCAGTCACTGTCTCTCTCTCTCTCTCCCCCTCTTCCAGGTGGTGTGTTACATTTACTTCTCCCGCGTCATTGCCATCCTGCTCAAATTCACCGTCCCCTTCCAGTGGCAGTGGCTCTACGAGGTGAGGAGGAGGGGAGGGGAGCAGGATTCCTGGGTTCTATTCCTAGCAGTGTCACTGATCCACTGTAAGATCCTTATTGGCAAGATGGGGGACATCTCCCTCCCTCCCTCTCAGTTGGGCTCTGGACGTGAGTGGTGGTAAAGTGCTTTGAGAGCCATCAGTGAGGCACTGTATTGTACAGGCCAGGTTTTCTTGCCTCTGGACTGGAAGTGGCGACTGGGGATCTGCAATGCTTTGCTTACCCGGCAGCCCACCCAGCTGGGACTGTGAGATGGTGCTAAGTAGACATCTGCTGGGCCACTACTTGGCTAGGAGACCACCAGGGAGAACCCAGCTGCTTTGAGAAATGCTGTCAGCAGTGGGACTCTTCCCGCTGGCCACTGCAGCAGGCTGGTGCTAGAGGGCGCTGTGCTGCACTCGGTCAGATTTCATGTAAATCCAAGAGTCTGAGATAGCTGCAGCCATTTCAACAGCCTCCCTTTCCCAGGTCAGTTTCCTGCCCAAATTCCAGGGTAGGCAATACACATTCAGGCCTCGTTTTTTCTTTATCACTCATTATGTGATTCTTCCCTTCCCGTCCTAAACTGTTGCTGTGCACTGTTATGTCCCACCCCAGAGCCTGCTGCATTTCAGCAGCAGCTGCACTGATCTTGGATTCCGTTCGCTAGGCCTGAGGACCCTTCTTTCCTTCCTTGCAGCTCCTGGTCGAAGTATCCACCTTGGTTTTCTTCATCCTGACGGGATACAAGTTCCGCCCGGCTTCGAACAACCCTTATCTACAGCTGCCCCAAGATGAGGAGGAGGAGGAGGAACTGCAGATGAATCAGGTGTAAGCAGCTGGATCTCTGGGTGGGGCTGAGAAGAGGGAAGTCAGGCTCATTCCCAGTGGTACTGGGGCTGGGGAAACTTGCCCGCCTTGTCTCTCGAACATCCTGGGACCACCAGGGCTACAACCAGTTTGCCTGCATAGAATAGCTATTTGGGTCTGAGTTATTCTGGGTCAGTTTTTCTCCCCTGTGTGTGAACCTGATGAGTAAGCTTGGCAGAATTCGATGTTTATGGTTTTGATGGATAATAGCAATGTTTGTTTTAAAGTATTTTCCTCTCATTTTTATCACTTTTAAATGTTCACAAGGAAAATTGAGGAGGGGCAGACAATCATTAGCTAATGATGTGGCTGTTGAAATTGACATTAAAGTTTTAAACGCCAGTCAGCAACGTCCCATGGCAAAATGTACCGAGTAAATAGCCTTCGATCAAACTCTGAGGTCTTGAGCTGCATTTTTCTTACTTTGCCTCTCAGTTATCGATGGAAATATTTGTGTGTGGGAAGATGTCGGGTGAAATCCACCTTCGACGTTTACCAGTAAAAATCGAATCCTTCCAAGCTCCCCTGTGGAGGTTAGACTAGATCAGTGGTTTTCAGACGTTTTTTCCTGGTGATCCAGTTGAAGAAAATCGTCAATGTGCGCGACCCAGTGGAGCTGGGGATGAGGGGTTTGGGGTATAGGAGGGGGCCCAGGGCTGGGGCAGGGGGTTGGGGTTCTGGAGGGGGTCAGGGCTCTGGGCTGGGGCAGAGGATTGGGGTGTGGGGGTGAGGGCTGTGGGGTGGAGCTCAGAATGAGGGGTTTGGGGTGCACGAGGGGGCTCCAGGTTTGGGGGGGGGCTCAGGGCTGGGGCAGGAGGTTGGGGTGCAGGAGGAGATCAGGGCTCTGGGCTGGGGGTGCAGGCTCTTGGGTGGGGCCAGGGATGAGGGAGTTGGGGTACAGGAAGGGGCTCTGGGTTTCGGGGGGGGGTCAGGGTTGGGGGGGGGATTGGGTCACAGGGTTGGGGCACAGGCTTACCTCTGGGGGCTTCCGGTCAGCAGCACAGCCAGGGTGCAGGAGCAGACTTCCCGCCTGTCCTGGCACCGTGGACCGCGCTGCGCCCCAGAAGTAGGTCTGGCTCCTAGGCGGAGGCACGCAAGCAGCTCCCCCCCGCCCCACAGACACCACTCCCACCCCGACTCTCATTGGCCGGGAACCAGCCAATGGGAGTGCAGAGCTTGTGTTTGGGGGCATGGACAGCGCACGGAGCCCTGTGGCCTCCCTGCCTACGAGCCGGACCTGTTGCTGGCCACCTCCGGGGCGCAGCGTGGTGTCAGAACAGGTAGGGACTACTCGTTTTTACTGGCCGGCTGCCAGGGTCCCTGGCAGCTGAGCAAGGCGACCCAGTGCCTTGTATTCCATGATCGAACTTTGAAAACCACTCAACTAGCTCATGAGGGTCCCTTCTGACCTTAAAGTCCGAGTCATCTAGCTCCTGCTCCACAGTGCAAGGTCCAGTTGCTAGGTGTAGCGGGTGTTACTGCTTTCCATAAGGGAGGGCGAATCTTAGCAACCTGCCATGATACCCCTGCCGTTCCAGGAGCTGCAGGACCCTTGCTTGGGCTGTAGAGGAAGCAGCCAGATCTGATCCATCCCATCAGAGTCTGGGGTCATGTGTCTCGCTTTCTCTCTTCAGGGTCACAGAAGCCGGCATCCATGAGGGTCTCTCCAAGCTGAAGAAGAGCAGGGCCGCCCGTGAGGCGGTGTGAGGCCTGTCCACCCAGACTGTCGCTAGCGCCCGGACCGTGGGGAGGCCGCCGGGTCCAAGCCTGAGGCCCGGCCGAAGATTCCCAAGCAGGACAGAGAAAGCTGGGGTTTTGTGTTGAATTCCTGCCTCTCTGCTCCCCTGCCCCACCTTGTGGCAGTGCTAAGAACTGCATGGCCCTGTGCAATTCCAGCAGCTGTTCCCAGAACCAGGCCTGTTCTCCGGACTGCAGGAAGTTCAGACGAACTCTGGATGGCTGAGGGCTGCTGTCTCTTGTACGGGGCCGGGGGTGGGGACTTTGGCCCTTCTCCTTCAAGAGTGGTCTCCAGACCCAATTCATGCATCCCTGCTGCTGGCTTAGATGCATCCTCCACCAGCAGCCCCCACCCTCACCGGCTCTCCTACCCCCTTCTCCTTCACTCCATGACTAGCTGGGGCCGACCAGCCTGCCTAGCAAAGGTGGAGCTGGCATTAAGCACCAACATCTGGCTGGGGTCAAGGAGGTCCTGTACCACTGGGGTGAGTCGATAGATCATTCCCGGGCAGAGGAGAAATAAGTCGCAATCTTCAGCTGAGACTAAGAGCTCACCAGCCCGAGGGTTGCTGGTGGTGCTGAGCAACAGGCCAGGATCTAGACAACATCTGAGCAGTGACGCTTGGCTCACGCTCATCTGGATCTCGGTGGCACCCCGAAAGGTGTGGTACCCTTTAGCTGTGGGCCATGGTTTTCACTCTAGTAGTAGTGGTGCCTCCTTCCTGGGAGAAGCAGTTTTTCAGGGGCACGTTGCCCCTGGCTGCTTGCTAGACCCTGTCGGGTGGTGGGTTCAGGTGTGATTCTAGCACTAATTGGGACCTCAAGGCTTGCGTCTTGGTTGCACTCGCCTCACGCGTCTGCTCTGCTGATCTCCCCAGGAGCTGGCTTCGTTCCTGCTCAGACCCCGGCGCTAGATCCTGCAGGCTCAGCTCCTGCCCTTGGTTACCTGCGCAGCTCTGTGGAAACTGGGGTTCAGCCTTTAAAGGGAGCGAGCTGGGGCTGATGGAAGAGAGAACCCGGCTTAATTTTGCTCCCTGTGAGCTGGGGCATCCAACCTGCTCCTCCTGTGGAACAAGCCTCTTTAACCCTAGACCCAGGGTAGGTGGGACCTGCTGTATCCCTGCTGCGGTCGGCTCAGCACCCCTGGAACAGCAGGCCCGGAGCTGCTGTGCACCAGTCTAAAGGCAGGGGCAGGTGCTAACATTGCGAGGCCAGGAATGATTTTTGGGACCAGGCCCCTGCTTGTGACACGGGTGGAGTTCAGGCCGGGGTAGAACAGCCAGTGTCCCGATCTTAAATGCATTTATACGACCTGCCCAGTGGCTGCAATGTGGGGGAGGGGACCTCCCCACAAGTGAGATCCTACTGCCGGGATGGGGGTGGGTGACACCACCCTCTCTCTGGCTGCCTCTGTTACTCTACCGAATAACTCTGCCCTGAGTTGTGATGCCCTTGTAAGTGGGGGCTCAATAACCCTCCCCCCACCCACTTATTGATTTAAATTCCTCATTATTACTGGGAATGGTGATTATCACACTCTTAAGCCTGGGTGGATCCCCCATTGTCTCAGCAGGGTTGGGTCAGCATACCCACGGTGAAAGGAGTTCCTTGGCTTCATTGTAACTTGCTGCACTGCCTGGCACGGGAGGTCTCCGGCTTTGTCTTAGGGGGGTGGGTGGGCTCTGTGCATTCCACGCTCGTGTATAAATGGCCCTTTCCGTATCTTGGCTCTGGCTTGTCATTCATTTGGGTAAAACAGCTGCTGTGGGACTGCGGCTTTTTGAGCATGGAGCGTGCGACGGTGGCCTGAGCAGAGTGTTGTGACTTGATCCTAAAGTCGTGTTCATCCTAAAGCACGTAGTATCCAGTTATGATCTAGGCCAGGGGTGTCCAAACTACGGCCCGCGGGCCAACTGCGGCCCGCGGGTCAGTTTTTATTGGCCCGCAGCAAATTCGTTTGAGCTCCCGCCGGCATGCCTGCGGCAGGTCGACCGGAGCCCGGGACGAGTGACTGCGGCGGGTGCCGTGGTCCCGCGGCTCCGCTTGACCAGCCGCAGTCATGCCTGCGGCAGGTCCACCGGAGCCCGGGACGAGTGGACCTGCCGCAGGCATGACTGCGGAGGGGGCGCTCGTCCCGCGGCTCGGCTGGACCTCCCGCAGGCATGACTGCGGCTGGTCAAGCGGAGCCGCGGGACCACGGCACCCGCCGCAGTCACTCGTCCCGGGCTCCGGTCGACCTGCCGCAGGCATGCCTGCGGGAGCTCAACCGGAGCCGCGGGAAGACGGGACCCGCCGCAGTCATGCCTGCGGCGGGTCCGCTCGCCCCGGGCTCCGGTACACCTCTTGTGTGTGGCCCGGGCCTTTGCTTATTTTCCTGTATTTGGCCCTCACCAAAAAAACTTTGGACACCCCTGATCTAGGCTCTAGGGTGGAAGGACCTGAGCCTGATCCATCAGCCCTGGTGCCTGCGTGGGCAGGAGGGGTGAAGGCTCAGCCCCTGACTCTCTCGCGCAGGCATCAGATCAGCATTCACGTCCCCCTACCCATCAGTACCCGGCTCGGATCAAATTCGCTGAGGAATCCTGGGCGTGCAGCATGTTGCGTATATGCTAGGAAGAAGATGGCGCTGCTAACGCCATCAGCTATTTAACGGACTTAAGGTAGCCCTGGGTGATGCTTGCATGGCTGCAATAGGCTTCCCTGCCTGCGGTGGTTCTGCACCACAGGAAGGTGGCTGTGGGGTGCCATGGAAGCAACTGATTAGACGTATGTCTGTAACCCTCCAGGATCTACAAGGTCACAACAGCGCAGCCCCCAGTGCGGGTTGTGGCCCTGAGGCTTCCCCCCCTGCCACCCTAGGCCAGGGAGCTTCCACTCGGTTCCCAGCTGGCAGTGTCAATTTCACCAGCTAAGCATGAGTTGCTGGCTTCCAGGCCATCACTCCAGGAAAGGAGGCAGATTCAAGGGTTGGGTTGGAGGGTGGCGGCTGGGGGGAGGGATTGTGCTCTCTTTGGGGGAAGAGGGGGGTAGAGCCCTAAGCACAAGAGGGCTTCTCCAGGCTATCATGATATCACAGGGGGTTCAGGCACAGCTGCCACAATCCTGCCTCTGCCACAGCCTTCCTGCATGGCCATAGGCACCTCACTTTTGCCTGTATATGAAAGGGGGAGAACAGCCCTACCCTGTGGCCCCAAAGGGTTGGGAGAATAAATACACTTGCAGGTGTGAGGGGCTCAACTACTACTGCAAGGGGGGGCTGTCAGTACCATGGATGGGGGGGAGGGGATAACTTAGGTGGCAGCTGTAGGTCAATGACTCCTGAAGGCAGATGTAGCCTCCCCCCAGCTGTCCTGCCTCTGCCCTTCCCTCCATGGACTGAGATGTGAGATTTCCCAGGACCCTGCCTCCTGCCGGGCAGGTGACTGCTGTTGGAAAGTTCCCAGGACTTAAAAACTGACTCCAGTCACCATGCTCGGGCACCTCTGTTTATTGAGAGAGGGACTCCTACACCCCCACAGGTTGGTCAGATGGGCTGGCCTGGCCCTGAACAGCTGCTGGGGGAGTGAGTCATTGCACACACTACAACACAGGCACATGTTCCCAGCACTACCATGGGTGCTGGGCAGGGGGCCAGGTGCCCCCCGAGGGGGAGATTGAGGAGAGGGGGAGATCAGAAAACTGGCCTTAAGAGGGTTCAGTACCCGGAGGAAAATGCTGCAGACTAAATGCTCACCCCCTCCTGGGAGCTGTTGCCGCCTCCTGGAATGTGCCAAAGAGGTGCCAGCTAAACTGCCTCTCGCCCCACCTCTAAACCCACTTGAACCCGGGGCCATGAGCTGCATCAAACCCTAGTTGAGCATCTTCCAAGTCTGGTTGCATTAGTAGCCTGCTGGCAAACACGCTGCCCCTAACTCCAGCAAGTACGGTAGTCATTCCCTCCCTGGATGAGCCATCCCCACCATCTTCCTACAGGCCTCCCCGATCGTGTCAGGGGGACACAGTCTGATGCCCCGTGGATCCCTTCGCCAGGGCCACAAGTCCCAGCACACACCAGCTGGGCTGCTGCCTCATGCAGGGTGTCTATCCCTCCCCTGGTGGAAGCACAGCCGGGCCCACTCCCACAGGTGGGTCTTGGGCAGGGAGACAACTCAATACATCCAGGGATCTAGCCCCAGCTGTGGGAGGGGAGTGGTGCTTAGTGGTTAGAGCATTGGGACGGGCCTCCAGACTCCTGAGTTCAATCCCCAGCTCTGGGAGAGGTTGGGACTCCTGGGTTCTATCCCCAGCTCTGGGAGGGGAGTGGGAGTCAGGACTCCTGGGGCCTACACTACAGCAGGGCCTTAAACCTCTACTTTTTGAAAGTTCTTTAAAAAAAAATCCTTTTAAAACCCCAAATATACTTAAAAAAAAGATACAAAAGAATCAGCTGGTTAAAAAGACGGCAAAGACTGGGGTGTTGCTAGTCCCCTCATAGATCCACGCTCCTAAACACACTGCCTCCTCCCCGCTCCCCACATCACCCACTGCGCTGGCACCTCCTGCTCGGTCCAAGGTTTTGTGCTTTTACAGTGGCTGTCCACACTGGAAACTAGGGTCGTGCTACAGAGCATGGGAGCGGGGCGAGGGCAGGGTGGGGGGATCTATAGCTGGAGCTGCCTGTGTTGTCCAGGGAGGAGGAGGAGGAAGGGGATTGATGCCTTCGTCTCAAGGAGATTTGTTATAGGACACGTCCCTCCTCTTCCTCCACTGCAGCATCTTGAGGAGGCTGAGGCTGGCTTTGAAGAGCCGGTCGTGCTGGAAGACCATCTGGTGGAAGGCGTTCAGAGGCAGGTTCCCGGTGGGGTCGGCGTGTTTCAGGGTGGTCATGGGCGTGTAGAGGCTGTTGGTCTGGTAGCGAAAAGGCGGCTTCTCCACCATGATCACCTTGGCCGTGTGCTGGGGAGAGCGGAGGACGGGCCTGCCTGTTAGACACTCGACCGACACACCCTAGGCTTAACCTGTACCGGGGCAGATCCCCAGTTGGTGTGAAATCGGGCACAGCTCCATTGGGGTCAATGAGCCACATCCCCACCTGGCATTTAATGTACAGCACCTAACACAATGGGGTGCTGGGCCATGACAGGGACTCCTGGGCACTACCGTAATACACCTAATAACATACAGCACCTAACACAATGGGGTGCTGGGCCATGACAGGGACTCCTGGGCACTACCGTAATACACCTAATAACATACAGCACCTAACACAATGGGGTGCTGGGCCATGATGGGGACTCCTGGGCACTACCGTAATACACCTAATAACATACAGCACCTAACACAATGGGGTCCTGGGCCATGACGGGGACGCCTAGGCGCTACCGTAATACACCTAATAAATAACATGCAGCACCTAGCACAATGGGGTCCTGGGCCACGACTGGGCCTCCTAGGCACGGCGATAATATAAATAATCACGGCTCCATTGGACTCAATGGGCCAGATCACCAACTGGTGTAAATCAGCATCACTCTGATTACCACTTATTGTTGGTACTGGTAGCGCCTACGAGCCCCAGCCATGGCTCAAGCCCCACTACACTGGCCCCTGTATGTTATTTATTAGGTGTATTACGGTACTGCCTAGGTGATGGGAGCGGCTGGGAGCCAGGACTCCTGGGTTCTGTTCCCAGCTCGGGGAGGGGAGGGGAGGAGAGTGGTTAGAGCAGGGGGGCTGGGAGCCAGGACTCCTGGGTTCAATCCCCACTCTGCAAGTCCCTTCCCTTTTCAATGCCTCAGTTTTCCCCCTCTGTAAAACAGGGATAGCTGTGCCCAGCTCAACAAAAATGCTTTTTATCTATGGATCTCGAAGCGCTGAGCACTAACATACTTGCTTCACCGCTGGTCGCCCTGCCCTTACACAGACCCACACCCCACCCCATGCAGCAGATGACTAGGACAGAGGCCGAGCAGCGTCTCAAGGTTGAGCCCAGAGGTGATGTTAGCAGCCCCGGCTACTCCAGGTGCCACCACTAGATTTACGGGTGCTTAGAACCTCTGGCAAGCAGGCCCCTAGGATCTAACTACCCACCTATCCTCCCTAGGTCCCCAGTGTCAGCGTGGTTACAGCCAAGCGCTATAGGGCTAGGAAGGGGGTAGCGGGTCAGTGTGAGTGCAGGAGGGTGGGGAGATGGCTCCCTACCTCAGCCACCTCGTCCGGCGACTGCCCCAGCACCATGAAGACGTCCTTGGAATAGGCCATGTAGAAGCCTTGGAATATATCCAGTGTCTCCTGGTCAACGGCAGACAGGTCCATGCTGGCGGCTTCTTCGTAGAGTTTCCTTTCGAACTCGGTCACCACCGGTCCGGGTTCGATCAGGCTGATGCTGGGGAGGAGCAGGAGACAGTAACACATCACAGCTCATGTAGCCAGCCAGGGCCTGGCTCCAGGCTTGTTGGGCACACGCAGATAGGAGGTGCCACGCAGGGACAAAGCGCCGGGTCGCACAGCTTGATGCGCCACCTCCTTAGACCAGTGGGCCTTCTAGTCCAGCACCCCACCTGCTGCCCCTCCCATATCAGACCACCCACCCCTCCCTCCTTCCACCTTTCATCCACTCACTGCTCCACCCATCCATTCCTCCTTCCACCCTCTACCTACCCTCTGCTCCCTCCTTCCACCCCCCCACCTTTCCCCCCTTTTATCTACCCACTGCTCCATCCATTCCTCCTTCCAGCCCTTCCTCCCTCTACCTACCCACTGCTCCCTCCCTCCTGCCACCCGCCTACCTCCATCCCTTCCTCCCACCAACTCTGGGGTCCCACCTCCCTGCATTGCCGTCTCAGATGGCTGGGCCATACAATCCAATATCCTTACACCTGCGCCTAAGGTCCCAGCACTGCGATCGCTACCTCCCCTTCCGTGCACACACGATGCACTAAGCCGACAGTGCTAGGATGCCCATGGGGCGGAGGGGAGGGAGAGGCCCTCTGGACCCCACCCCTCACAGACTCGGTGGGTCCATCCCCCTTATCTGAGCACCAGCAAAGTCAGCAGTGGTGGGGGCTGCCCAGTCATTGTAATGGATCAATGGAGCGACCAGGCACCTCCCTGCAGCCACCTGCCTGCAACCCCTCCGAGCTTCAGATGTGGGGCAGCTGGGAATGTCCACTGCCCCCCTGCAGCACTGGGGCTCATCTCCCCTACACAGCCCTGCCCCCGGGACTTACTTCACACCAAACTTTAGCGCCTGCAGGGCCAAGCTCTCACAGAAACCCTCCACAGCGAACTTGGAGGCGGAGTAGATGTCGTTGAAGATGAGGCCTGAGGAGCAGAGGGGAGAGAGATTCAGCCCCCCGGGGTGAAGCAGCGGGAGGGGAGGAAGCTGGGCTGGACAAGGGTGAGGCTCTGCTCTGCTGGGAGGGCCTGCCCAGAACTTGACGAGGGGTCGGCCACCGGGGAGCGGAGACACCTGCCCGTGGTACTGACCAGAATTGTCCCACCAGCTCCTGGGGCTCCCCTGTCTGCCTCCTGTCTTATGTCTCGGGGCAGAGACCAGCTTCTTGCTCTGTGTTTGTACAGCACCTAGCACAGCGGGGCCCTGGGCCATGGCTGGGGCACCTAGGGGCTACCGTAATACACCTAATAAATACCATACAGAACCCAGCACACTGGGGTCGGTGGCTCATGGGGGGTGGGAGGGCTCAGGGTCCCAGCAGGAGAATGAGGAGGCAGGGTCCCATGCGGGGGGGGGGGGAAGCCCAGGACTCAGTGAGGGGTCCCAGCAGGGGAAAGGGGGGAGGTCAGTGTCCCATAGGAGGCAGGCTGGGGCTCTGGGTGGTTTCCACACAGCAGGGGCCCATCAACAGGAGCCTGGACCTGTCGTTTCTCCCCCTTCCCCTCCCCCCGCACACACCCCCCCCAAATCAGCAAGGTGCAGCCGGTCCCCAGGGGCCACAGCCCCCCGGTCTCACCTTGCAGCCCCAGCACGCTGCTCATCACCACGATGTGGCCCCGGCGCCGGCGCTTCATGTCGGGGAAGATTTCGCGCACCAGCCGCACCAGCCCGAAGAAGTTGGTGTCAAAGAGACCCTTCATGGCAGCGACGCTCTGGCTCTCCACCGGCCCGATCATGC
>NC_059091.1:12090579-12154646 GCF_020497125.1 Mauremys mutica | reverse complement strand
ATTTCAGGAAAGATGTGGGCAAATTGGAGAGAGTCCAGAGAAGAGCAACAAAAATGATTAAAGGTCTAGAAAACATGAGCTATGAGGGAAGATTGGAAAAAAATTGAGTTTGTTTAGTCTGGAAAAGAGGAGACTGAGGGGGACATAAGTTTTCAAGTACATAAAAGATTGTTATAAGGAGGAGGGAGAAAAATTGTGCTGCTTAACGTTTGAGAATAGGACAAGAAGCAACGGACGGCTTAGGTTGGACATTAGGAAAAATTTCCTAACTTTCAGGGTTGTTAAGCACTGGAATAAATTGCCTATGGTGGTTGTGGAATCTCCATCACTGGAGATTTTTAAGAGCAGGTTAGACAAACACCTGTCAGAGATGGTCTAGATAATACTTAGTCCTTCCTTGAGTGCAGGGGACTGGACTAGATGACCTCTCGAGGTCCCTTCCAGTTCTATGATGCTGTGAAGTTCTCAAGCAGCATTTTTCTTGCTTTGCCTGTCTGTAAATTTTGATATTATTTATATAAATGTGTTTTTGTCGGTATGCGTGTGCACAGTGAAATCAATGACACGTATCAATAAAAAAAAATCTTTCCAAGTCTATGCAGACACCAGAATGAAATTGCACTGACTTCCTTGCCATTACTCCTGATTTATTCCAGAGTATGTGAAGGCAGGATTAGGCCCTGTTGGCCTGTTTTTCAAAAGTGCTGAGCATCCTACCTCCCATTCAGTGGGATTTATGAATGCTCAACTACTCTGAAAATTGCATCAGTGGTGAGTGAGGGCCCTGATTTTGGTTTGGATTAGAGTTTCCTTAAATTTGGGGATGCTTGGATTGAGCGTTTTGATCCACGCAGACTGTAGAAACAAGTGCCGGCCACAAAGTTTCGATCCAAACTTCCCAAACCTTGCTGGCCAAAGGTTGATGTTTTGTTCCAAGTCCCTGCCTCTAGTTCTGGTTCATGAAAACATCTAGGTGCAGCAAAAAATGACTTGTCTGAGGTTCTCTGTAGTTCCCTGAAGACAACTTGAGTTCCATGTATGGCTCAGATTTACCTTCAGGAACCGATAAAATTACTGGAGAAACAAGTGAGCCAGGTGGACCTTGCGAAATGTGCGTGTTAAGTGCATTCAGTGTTCCTTCTTATTTCCTTCCTCCAGTCTGGGAACCTGGAAGATCACAGCCAGGTATGAAGACTCCCCTCAGCAGACCTTCAGTGCACAATTTGATGTTAAGGAGTACGGTAAGAATCTGGCACCCACCAGGCCTAGGCTCAGGGAGCGGGTCTATCTCTATTCTCCTGACACCATCTTGGAGCAGACTCTGCATTCGGCTTGGCTTTGCTGGCAACCCACCCACCCTCTCCTACAAGCTCAATGTTCTCCTTTTCTCCTCTCGTTTCTCCAGTGTTGCCAAGTTTCGAAGTCATATTGGAACCATCTGAGAAGTTTTTATACATCGATAGCAATGAAGACTTCAGGGTTTCTATCACTGCAAGGTGAGTCTGTGAGTGGGTGGAAAGGATCAGCTGAGTGGGGTAGCAACCACAGGTTTTAGTGCAGAAAGAAACCTAAGTCTTGCATCGCTTTGGGAATGTTTTCCACTAAATATTTTTTTTTCACGAAGAGCATCCTTTTTCTGTTTTTTTTTAATCCAAAAACCAATGTCCAAAAGTGGGGGGGGGGGAAGTCTGAAAACCTTGTGATCCAGAAATGCTGGCACGGTGCCTCATGAGAGTTGCCATTCAGGTGTTTCATTTTTCCATTCTTCTCCATGGGCTGGACTTGCTATCTGGAATTAAATTCCCATAATGCACCGTAGCCATGATGGTCCACGTCTTACCATGGTGGAACATGGGAGAGAGAAACTGACCAAGGAGCTGGGCCTATAGAGGAGAATGGTGGCATGAGGCCATAATATTCAGCAATAGGTTTCCTTACCTATCTTACCTCTTACCCATCCGTATCTCCTCCAGGTACCTATATGGGAAAAAACTAGATGGCAATGCCTTTGTCCTCTTTGGCGTGATGGTGGATGATGAGAAGAGGAGTATCCCACAGTCTCTCAAGAGAATCTCGGTAATTCTTGTTCTCAGCTGTGGTGAGGAGGGATTCATGCCTCCTGGGAAACTGTGTGGGTGAGGTCATGAAACTCTCTCTCCCTTCCTAGATAGAAGACGGAGATGGGGAAGCAACGCTGACCAGAGCGATGCTTCAGGCTCGGTTTGCCAACCTGAACGAACTGGTTGGCCACTCGCTCTACGTCTCTGTCACCGTTTTGACAGAATCTGGTGAGCATCAGCAATAAGTGCACAGCCAAGTGCTTTATTCACTGGGTGTTCCAAACTGGTGCCGAGTGCAGTTCAAGGTGTTGATTTAGATGCATAAGGCCCTATCTGCTTAGGGTTCTGCAGATCTTAAAAGCTGCAGGCCAGATTCTGATCTCATTCGCTCTGAGGTAAATCTGGTGTGATGGGTTCCTCCCCCTCGCTGGGGTACCACTGAGCCTGCCCTTTCCACCAGCCTGGGCTCCCTTACACTGTCCTGCTGATCCAGGCCCTCTCAAGCCTCCTCCAGCACAGACACAGGTAGGGGGACACCCAGCTGCAGAAAGACACAGACACTGAAATCAGCTCTGCACGGGAAGGCTTCAGCTAAGGAATTTCCCAGCACTCAAGTGCACACCCCCTCTGGAGTGTAAACACAAAATTGTACCGTCTTGCACTGCACAGAGAACTGTACAACGTAATCTCATGAAATTCACCCCCTCCCTCAATGTGGAGGATGATATGCACAGCTTTTTGCTCCCCAGTTATGAATTCCACAAACTGGTTTTAGAGAAAACAAAAACAAGTTTATTAACTACAAAAGATAGATATTAAGTGATTATAAGGCATAGCAAACTGATCAAAGCAGGTTATCCAGCAAACAAAACAAAAATGAAAGATAAATTCAGATACTAAAGAAATTGGTTACAAGCAGTAATTTCTCACCCTAAATGTTGTTTTAGGCAGATTGCAGAGTTTCTTGAAGGCAAGCTGCTCTTGCTTGCAGCTTAAAACTCCAGGTATTTCTTTCACAGGCCAGAAACACTCTAGCCTGAGTTCAGTCCTGTCTTCCCCAGATCAGTCTTAGGTGTTTTCAGCAGTCATCTTGGGTGGGCATTCAGTGAAGAACTGACCCTGATTATCTCACTTCCCTGCTTTAAATAAGTTTTACATATGGCGGGAATCCTTTGTCTTCCAGTATCAGAGGGGTAGCCGTGTTAGTCTGGATCTGTAAAAAGCACAAAGAGTGCTGTGGCACCTTATAGACTAACAGATGTATTCACCCACGAAAGCTTATGCTCTAATACATGTGTTAGTCTATAAGGTGCCACAGAACTCTTTGTTGCTTCTCTTCCAGGGTGATTCCCACCCCTGGCCAGTGGAAAAGTACTAATTTTATTATGGAGTCTAGTATCAGGTGACTTAATCATATGACCTTGCAGCCATAACTCAAAGTCCATTTGCAGCATCCCAGGAAGATGGGAGATTACCCTCTTCAAAGTCCTATTGTTCTCCCTAATAGTCTATTGACTTGTATCCAGCTAGCCAGCCAGACTGATGGCATTTTGTCTGGTGGGCGTTCTCCAGGTGCAAATACTTTTGTAATACAATGTATAGTAAATATTTCTAACTTAAGATACAAAAATGATATATGCATATATATTCATATTCAGTAAATCATAACCTTTCCAATGATATCTCACAAGACCCATCTTGCATAAAACATATCTCAGTTATGCTGTAATTATATTATAACAATATTTCTATAAAGAATATGGGATGTAGTGTCACACCCGGAATAACTCCAGATTTACACCAGCAAAAGTAGCTTGAAACTGTTGCACCTTTGTTTTCTGTGCATTGCAGCTTACCATTTCTAAGAGCTCTGGGTCAGCTCTTAGGGATAGTCTGGGCATACTTACTCCTGCCTCAGTGTGGAGGATGGAGTAGATGACTTCTTGCGGTCCCTTCCAGCTCTACATAGCTATGATTTCTAAACTTTCTCTGCAGAGGGAGCAGCCATTCTGTTCTGAGCAGCTGTAGCTTGTTACAGATGAAATTAGTAGCTGAAAGCCTGTGCCATTGCATGGGTGTGGCAAACAACCAATGACATTACTGCATGCAAATTAGTAGTAGAGTAAGGGTGGTGATTGGTTGGTAAAGTTGTGTGTGATTATCACAATGGTCTAGGACTCTTGGCATGGCATATGCCTTACTGGAGCTGTATACCAGGCTGGTAAAGTCAGAATGGCTGGGGACTTAAAAATTGGCCTGTAACAGACTTCAAATCCCAGAGACGATTGAACCTGGTGATATTGTAACTAAAAAGAGACCTTGTCTTGCTTGTATAGCTGCTTCCATCACTTCACACAGATGCAACAGATGTTCTAGGCTTCAGAGTGGTACATGGACAGAGTGACAATCCTGGAATCTTATTATATAGATACACACACACTGTGCTCTCTCTCTCTCTCTCTCTCAGAGACTTTGTTTTTGTTCTTTCTTGTTGCATCTTTAAAAGCTAAAATAAGTCATTTTAGCATGAAAGGGACTGATTCTGTTTTCACTGCTACAGTGCCACTGACTACAGGGGACTTATTTCTGATTTATACTGGTGTGAGAACAGAATCAGGCTCAATGTCCTGCAGTAATGCCAACCCCTAATGTGCAAAAATCACAAGTCAGTCCCCCCACTCCCAAAATCAAGAGATCATATGAAAAAATCATGAGGTTTTTTTAAATAATAAACTTTGGGTGCTTCTTCATTCTCTCCTGGCTTTTGAGGTGTTAGATCGCACTTGGGATGTGTTTTGAAGCTTTTCTCTGCAACCAGGAGGGTTAGAAACTTATTTCTTCTTTTAAATGACAGCTGAGATTCTCATGCCATATGGTGATTCTAGCAGCTGGGGCTTGAAGACAAGGAATTTAAACAGGAGACTCATGATGAAATCATAAGAATCAACATCTGACCATGGCCTATTCCTTGTGTTTTAGCCTGGACCTTAAGGACAAAATTTGTATTGCCTCGCTCAGTTTTAATTGACCCATGGGCTTTTCTCTGTAGGCAGCGACATGGTGGAAGCGGAGAGAACCGGAATTAACATTGTGACATCTCCCTATCAGATCCACTTCACAAAATCACCCAAGTACTTCAAGCCGGGGATGCCATTTGAACTCATGGTAATAACTCTTCTTCTGGATCATGCCCATTGTTACTCAAGGTGTATAAAGAGGAGAGAACTGTGGGTACTAGGGTGATGAGGGTGGTATAAGAACTTAGGGCTTGGCCACACTGGAGAGTTGCAGCGCTGGTGGTGGGTTTACAGCGCTGCAACTTACTCACCGTCCACACGTGCAAGGCACATACAGCGCTGCATCTCCCTGGCTGCAGCGCTGGCTGTACTCCTGCTCTGCCTCGGGTATAACTATTGCAGCGCCGGTGATGCAGCGCTGCTCCGCCAGTGTAGCCACCAAAAGCGCTGTAATTGGCCTCCAGATTTTCCCATAATGCTTTTAACTAAAGAACTCTCTTTGTTTTGTTATGATGCCTCTCTTTGTTTTGTTGTGAACTTGGGGCTCCCGGAGCTGCTTATCTAAAAAACAAACACAGCTCTTGTTTGCTGTGAATGAGGCAGGCAGGGGGATGAATGTCTACAGCTAGTGTTTGCTTGAGGAGAGAAACAGCACGGCGGGAGGGAGGGGGGGAAAGGGAGTCCATCGAAGCAGCTGCTTATCTGGTTTGGAGCAACAGCGTAATAGGTTTAAACCTTTAAAATGCCCATGGCTTTTGCAATGCCCTTGATCTCTGCAGTCTTGAGGGTTTTCAGACCCAGGTCTAGTCAGCACTCGAAGGGTACGTCTAGACTGCAGTCACGGGGAGCTCTAGCTGACATCCCTGAACTAGCTTCCATCACCTAGCTTGGATCCAGGAACAGTGAAACTGCGGCAGCGCTAGCTACACAAGCCCACCCTGGATAATTACTCATGGCGCTAGCCCGCGCTGATGCTCACGCTGCCTTGGCTTCACTGTTCCAGGACCCGGGGGAGTGATATTAAAGCTAGCGTGGGTACTGTTGTCAGATGCCACCAGTGTGGTGCTCTGCTCTGTTTAATGTTGATAACAGTTGGCTGTGTGTGTGTGTTCCCTCTGTGTGTTTTGGTTAGATGGGCAGTTGCCTTATTTGCCTGGGGCCAAAACAAGAAAAGATTAGTGTGAAATTAATTTCCTCTCTGGCCTACATGAATCAATTTATTCTTAATTTTTGTATATTGTTTTGTTGGGTGTATAAAAGTGTAAACTGAATTCAGGAGAAGGGTTGAAGTTGTGGTTTTATATTTTTGTATGCTTGCAGTTTTTAAAATGTGCTGTGATACAGCAGATCATTAAGGTCCCATTCCTCAGAGTTATTTAGGTGCCTAATTCCCATTGAAGTTTGAGGGTATGGACCTGAGATGCTACACATGCAATTTGATTTGAAGTTAGGATGCAGGGAGAGCTGCACCCCTTATTTGATGGATCCCTTTTTGATCGTGCCCCTCAGGTCTACGTCACAAACCCTGATGGCTCTCCAGCCCCCCATGTCCCAGTACAGGCTGAAGGATTCCAGTTGGCTGGGTCGACCCAGGGAGATGGAACTGCCAAGCTGATTATAAACATGCCCGGTGATAAGTCGCAGGTTCCCATCACGGTGAGTAACCTTCTAACGCTGAGTCTGGGCTAAGTACTATATGCACCCCGAGGGCAATGCCCTGTTGGTGGCATTCACTCCCCTCTCATGCACTAAGCAGGGGGGTAACTGAACTCTGTGCATTCCATCTGCGCCTGGGGTCAGTTTTCTGTATGCCATTGGGTTTTGGAGATGCTCCGATCACCATGTAACCAGTGCTCCATCATGGGGCCAGAAGAGATCCCAGAAAACATTGACATGGGCATAAGAAGGTCCAGATTAGTCCCCTTGCCACAATGAAGGTACCCACCATGCAGCAAAGGAGGCCTGCAGACAGCGCATGGCTGCTTAGTGTGAAGACCCTGTGAGGTGACAGTAGGCTCAAGCTACAAAGCCCAAGAGAACACTGGATCTATCTGTGTCCAGCCGCTTGAGGAGAGAGTCCCTCTATATTCATCTCACCTCTCCTGCAAGGGGCAAGGGTGTCTCCTCTGTTCAGGGACATGTTCTTTGACAGTCTAGAAATCTGGAGTCCTAGCAGGACTGTGCTGAAGCGAT
Source organism: Mauremys mutica (assembly GCF_020497125.1). NCBI lineage: Eukaryota > Metazoa > Chordata > Testudines > Geoemydidae > Mauremys > Mauremys mutica. Next base: position 12,147,376 of record NC_059091.1, on the reverse strand, counting down.
AGCCAATTAAAAGTGGCATTTGGCATTTCTCTGAAGTGTCATGCTTAGAATGGCTGTTAGCAGCAGAATCCACCAACAATGGCATTTCAGGGAAGCTTCTTTTGCAATTGCTCATGGTGTGACCCAGCGTGAGGGGCTAGAGACCCTAAGCTCACTCCCAGATTCAACTAGGATTTTATCTCCACCTCTCCTGCAGGTAAAAACTGCCCATCCCAACCTCCCAGCAAGCCGCCAGGCCACTAAGTCCATGGTGGCTGAAGCCTATGAGTCCCAAGGAAATTCTAAAAACTATCTCCATCTGGCGGTGACAGCTTCTGAGCTCAAATCTGGAGACAACTTACCTGTGAATTTCCACCTGAAGAGCAACAGTCCAGCTGTTCTGGACCAGATCAAGTATTTCACCTACATAGTAAGTGCTGCGTCCCTGGGTACTGGGATCTCCTGGAACTTAGGCATCATCTGAGTTTCCACATGTCCTTTAATAGTCCCACTGCATGTAAGGAGAACCTGTAGCAGATAATTCTTCCCAGTCAGGCAGCGTATTGATTATGTGTATAGCAGAGTGTGGCAGGGCCCGATTGGCTCCTGCCTCTGCTAGGTTCACAAAGTCACTCTGAGACCCTGGGTTTAGTAAACACAGTGCACTGGTGCACTTTATTCTCAGGCTTGTTCCCACCACTGTTTCACCATGAACAAGGAACCCTTCATCGTCCGCAGGCAGGAGGGAGGGAGAGCTACCTCCCTGCTTTCATTCCCTTCCTTTATCCTTTTCTCCTGCTCTCCTCTGCTTCCTTCCCCTGAGACTTTTATGCAGCCACAGGCTAATTAGGTAGCAGATGTCTCTGCCTCTTCAATTAGGGCCAGGTTACCTCCAGCCTGCTCTAATTTGTTCCCCTAGTGAGGAGTGGGCATGACAGAGGGCTGAAGCTGCAACCCTTTGCCCAGCACCCCATCGCAGTGTGAATGAAATAAAGTCAGGCATGGGGATGACCCCTTATCCACTTCTGGTTACTGACTCTAGGCCCTGTGATAATCAATAGAGCCCACTTCCTCCAGGAGCTGGAGACAGAACCCAGGAGTCCTAACAACCATGCCTCTGCACTCGCTACTAAACCATACTTGCTCTTCGATCTGCGGTTGGAACCAGGAGTCCTGACTCCTCCCCGTGCACTCACTAGAGCATATTTCCTCTTCGAGCTGGGGATGGAACCCAGGAGTCCCTACTATCAGTTCCCTGTTCTGAACACTAGACGTTACTGCGACTTTTTCAGTGCAGAGTAGTAGGTCCACTCTGTTATTTTTAGAGCTGGACAATCAAATAATAAAGTTGCCATAAAGCGCGGATATGAAGTATATTTGGTGAGTGGGATGGGGGAAAGGAGGGGTGGTCTCTGTTGGTGAAACATAAACAATACTCAGATTTGGGAATCAGATTTGGTGAATATTAGCACCACTGCATCTAGAGCCTATTCCTGCAACACATGGATTTTAGCTTATTTTCCTCTCTCCGCTCAGATGTAAATGCCTATCTGAAAAGTTGCAAGTGACCGTCTCTTACTAGTAGAAAACAGGTGGATGGGAAGATTCATGGAATCTGAATCACCCATTGTGTTAACTCTTGTGGCCTTTAACAATCCACATCTCATTTTTCCCTGTTAGATCCTGAACAAAGGGAAGATCATTCATGTAGGGAGACAGGCCAGGCAGGTGGGACAAAATCTGGTGACCATGTCCCTGCCCATTACTCCAGACCTCATCCCTTCATTCCGCATCGTGGCTTACTACCAAGTAGGAAATTCGGAGATTGTAGCAGACTCGGTCTGGCTGGACATCCAGAACACTTGCATGGGAACGGTAGGTTGATATTCAAGTTGGCCTTCTATATGTTAATACCTATGAAGGGGCCTACTGACTCTCAAAAGGGACTCTAAAAATGGCCCCGTGGGGCTTCTCATTGACTGTCTCCCAGCAAATTCTGGATCAGATTTGATCGATTTGCATGTACAAAGATGTTCCCCAGCCCCCACAAGTCAATGCTGTCAATGCACTCTGGGATACGGTAGTCAAGCTGTGGTTCCCTCTAGCTCAGCAATAAAGAGTCTGTGGATTGAAGTGGATGGAGTTATACTGACTTGCGCCAGCTGAGTATCTGGCTTTGTATCTGCACCAAAATTAGCCATTTTATTGATGATTTGGAAAATCAGAATTGATTCCAGTTCCCTTTCCCAGGGCTGGGCTGGTTCTTCAGGGCTAACAGGAGTAAGATTCTTATTTTTGGCCCATGAATTCAGCAGATGTAACTCCTAATGCCTATAGGGGACCTGACTGTGATGTAACTACAATGCTGAGCTGCTGTAACTCCAGTTAATTGCTTCTGATTTACACCAGTGTGAGATCAGAATTGGGCCCACGGAGCAGATCCATTACAGTTCAAACTTTGTAGATTTCTCAGGGCTGCCTGAGGGACACAGTCACCTTTCCGTCATGGCTCGAACAAAGGGACCTCATGGAGATTGGGTCCAATTCTGCTCTCAATTTACACCCTTATGAATATGGAGTAACAGCACTGAAGTCAGTGGAACTACTCCAGATTTACATAGCTGCCACTGAGATCAGAACTAGACTTTCGGATGCTCAAGGAAGCTGAGATCTTACCTCCTTTTCTCCTATGTTTTGCAAAGGACGAGCTCTTAGCTGCTCCCTCTGCTTTAAAACAAAACCTCTCCCTTCCCTCTCTTTCATACAGCTAGTGGTGAAAGGAGCCTCCAACGAAGACAGGAGAATCCATGAACCGGGAACTCCAATGAAACTCAAGCTGGAAGGAGACCACAAAGCTTATGTCGGCCTGGTGGCCGTGGACAAAGGTGTCTACGTTCTGAACAAAAAGCACAAAATTACACAATCTAAGGTTGGGTATGAAAGATGTTGGTTGTAACTTGTGATGTTTATAGCGGAAAATGCAGCTTGGCTCTTATCCTTGCTTGACGCCCCAGGATGGCGACAAGCGAAGTGAGCCTTTTGTTTGCAGAGCTGCCGCTTGGGGTGTGAGCTCCACTGTACTTTAACTGAGCTGGGCCGGGCCAGGTCAGTATTTGGATGGGAGACACCCAGTGAAACCCAGGGTACTGTAGGGAGCGCTGTTCTGGACACACTAAAGGACACCCTGCCCTTTGGACAGTGTTGATCCAGATGGTGCTGGGCTGTAGGGAACTGTGTGGGTGATGCAATAGGGAGCGGTCTCCCTTCAGAGGCAGTTTTCACCTCAGTGCCCATGGTGGTGCTGTACATCAGGGAGTGGGGGTATGCTCAGTAGGGGGCGCTCTCCCTCCACAGTCAGAGCTGCACCCAATGACCCCAATGTGGCGCTAGCGGATGCTGTGCTGTATTGAGTGGAGTGGGGGCTCAATAGGGGGCACTCTCCCTTCCCAGTCAGAGCTGAACCCAATGTCCCAGTGCAACATTAGGGGGCGCTGTGCTGCAGGGAAAAGTGTTAGTGACTCAACAGAGGGTGTGCTTTCTTCTGAGTCAGCACTGATCCCCGGGCCCTATCAAGGTTTTAGGGGACGCAATGCTACTGAAAGTGCCATTTCTCAGCTGACTTATCAAACACGGGTTCTGGTAATTAAATATCCTGTGACCCTTTCAACAAGGGTCAGGGCCCTGGTGCTCTGGCTGAATTCTAATTTTGGTATTTAATTTCTCTCTGCCTAAACATCCTCCTCTGTCTGGGTTCAACTGGCTGCATAATTCTTTCTTTCTCCTCCTAAAATCGGTTGTGTTGCTGGTGCAGAATGGCCTTTACTTACAGCTCAGATTTTACTTTAATTTACACTGCTGCAAACACAGAACAAGTCAAAGGAAGTGAGTGGAGTTACTGCAGATTGCCCGGTTGTACCTGAAACCAGAATCTGGCTCACAGCCTGTATAATGCTTTGGGATCATGCTGGACCATTGTATTTGCGCTTCATAGATCTGGGACTCAGTGGAGAAGAGTGACATTGGCTGTACGGCTGGCAGTGGAAAGAACAATCTGGGGGTATTTACGGATGCTGGACTGGCTCTGGAGACAAGCAGTAGGATTTCCACCCCCCAGAGAACAGGTATCACTCTGAATGGTCGCCATGAGCGATGGAGGAAGGGAGGAAAGAGTCAGCAAAGCAAGGCACAGTGACCTACACCACAAGCCCAGAGTAGGGACATCGGTCTAGCAGGACAAATCCCACTGGAACGGCCTAGGAATGGAAATCTTGGGGTTACAGTGGGGGATGAGAATAAGGTCCTGAATTCTCACTGGAGCCCACCTATTAAAAGAGGGATTAATTTTAAGAATGGGATGATTCCAAGGAGGGGATTCAAAGATTCTCTCCTAGCTCACTAGGTTTCTCCCACTTTCAAAGTAGCTTTCTTCCCCCTGGCCTGGAAGGGACGGGCCGATGGCTGGTGCTTCTCTCTGGCTATCTCTGCCCCAGGCTACAGGCTTTTTGGGCCAGTGCGCTAGAAGGGAGGAAGGAATGAAGCTTCCTTCACTCTCCTCTCTTTTTGGTTGCCCTGGCTGGCTGAGCATCTGCCCAACAGCTCTCATGTGGCTTCCAGCTGGGACAGGAAGGAGCAATATGTTATGTGCCAAAATGGCTTTTCTGGTTTCCTGATTTCCCCCTAAATCAATGGGATTCTGCTCACTGAGGCCTAGACCATTCTCAGAAATTTGGGAATTGACCAGATGTGGTGTCTGAAAGTTACCCTGTTACATCCACACAGAGAAATGGCAGCAAGTTGAGTGTAGGCCTCACTTGGTAGGTGGGTTTTTAATTTCTGTTTCTCACTTCCTTCTGCAGATCCAGAGTGTCCCCAGCCAGCAAAACGCCGGCGTCGCTCAGTTCAGCTCATTGAGTATAAGGCAATCAAAAGTAGGTACTAATCAGGGGATTTGCTATCCTTGGTCAAAGCAAGCATGCAAAGCAGGAATGCAATTCCCTAGTGTGACCAGTTTCACCCTCCTACAGCCTCCTGCCAGCTGCATTTCCTGTAGCAGGAGATGGGGGAGTCTGGATAGAATTCCACATGGGGAGAGATTGGAACTGGTCAGTTTATAGAGGGGATGCGAGAGAGGTATAGAAAACAATGAATGGTAACTTGCTCTTTGGGGCACGGATCGTCTCTCTGTTCTGTGTTGGTTCAGCCCCCAGCACTGTGGGGTTCTGGGCCATGACGGGGACCCAAAGTGCTACACAACTCAAATAACAACAACAGCTACATTGTTACATTACCTATAGAAGCACAAGGAGACACTCAACCCAACTGAATGGTTTCTAATTAAGAATTTATAAAAGCAAATATTTTCATACACAATGCATAACTAACCCATAGTACTCACCACCACAGGATTGTATTGAGGCCAAGAGCCTAGTAGGATTCAAAAATGATGAGCCATTTACATGGAAAAGGAGAATGTTCACCATTCCATAGGATAGGATTTTTTAAGAAGACCTATACACCCTCATGCTTCAGGGGATGAGCCAACCTCTGATTGGATTTAGGAAGAAACTTCTCTGTGGGCAGGTTATTCCGCTATGCGGTTTCTTGCACCTTTCTCTGAAGCAGCTGGTGCTAGTCACTGTTAGAGACAAGATACTGGATTAGACAGAGCAGAGTGCCAGTTCCTATGTTCCTTCTTTGGCCATGTCTACTAGTAAATTAATGAGAGAGAGACAGAGAGAGACAGAGAGAGAGAGAGTGAGGACTAGAAGAAGCTTGGTTGGAATGATCTTCTGGCTTGTACATTTCAGCGGCAGATTACCAGGACCGGAAGCTATAGAAATGCTGTGAAGACGGGATGCATGAGAACCCCATGGGGCACAGCTGTGAGAAGCGGGTTGGGTACATCCTGGATACAGATGAATGCAAGAAGACCTTCCTCGACTGCTGCAATTATATCAAGACGATACGTTACAAGCTGCAGCGGGAGCTCCATCTGGAACTTGCAAGAAGCAAGTACCAGGGTTTCAATATCACTCAGAGGAACAAGACAGGGGGAATTGTTAGCGAAATAAGACCGTGCCATGTGACCCAACCCTGCTCATGTTCACAGATCCCCCCGGGGTGAGATGGGCTTGAATGCAGTGGCAGCAATCCTGTTAGTCTTGCACTATGTTGATATGGGGACCCAGATGAGTCAGGGTAATAACCTCTTCACAGGTTGCCGCTGAGGTTTAACCTTTGTTTCTAAAGCACAGTCCTCTACCACTTGAGCTAAAGGGGTAACTCCCTAGCTAGGAATAGTAGTAGGCTCTTACCTTTGCAGAATATCCACTAGAGGGCGCACATGTAGCACTGAGCCAGTGGCTTATACCAGTGTTATAGGAGCCCAGAAAAGGCTAGCTCATGGGGGAACAGAAAGGCAGGCATGGAGAGGAGAAGCCTGTGGCTTCCCATCCAGCCATTCAACCACATTCTAATTCATGCTCTTCTGGGCTGGCAGCATCAAAACTTGGCAATGTAGGTCAAACCAGGGATGCTTTCAGATCAGTTCTAGAATAGGCCAACCCCCAAATCCTTTCAGGTTTGCCCCATCCCAATCAGTGTCACAGCAAAGCCAGACGGTCTGTGATTTGATTTCCCAGGTGACCTGGATGAAGATTTCATGTCCGACGAAGATATCACCTCAAGGAGCCAGTTTCCAGAGAGCTGGCTGTGGCAAGTGGAGCAGCTGACTGAGCGACCAAATGAACTGGGGTAAGAGCATGTGGCGTGCCACTCCCATTCATCAAAGGGCCACATTCAGATGTGGTATGGTGTAGCTCCTACCAGGGCCGGCGCTTCCATTAGGTGACCCTAGGCAATTCGGGGGGTGGCATTTTGTGCGCTTCCCACAGGGTGCACGGGAGCTTCCAGTTCCGCTCCCATTGCGCCGCCGAAGAAGGACCTCAGTCCTAAGATAGAAGGATCTCGACCAGCGCGGGCAAACTTTTTTTGGCCTGAGGGCCACATCGAGTTTCTGAAATTGCATGAAGAGCTGATTAGAGGAGGCTGTGCCTCCCCAAATAGCCAGATGTGGCCTGGCCCCTGCGCCATATCCCACCACCCCTGCTTCTTGTCCCCTGACAGTCGCCCTCTCCCCTGGGACTCCTGCCCCATCTACCCCTCCCTGTCCCCTGACTGCCCCAGAATCCCTGCCCCTTATTGCCCCCCGCCACCCCATCCAACCCCCCTCCTCCTTCCTGACTACCCCCCTGAGGACCCCTGCCCCCATTCTACCCCCCTGTTCCCTGCCCTCTGACCGCCCTGCCCCCTATCCACACCCTTTCCCCCTGACCACCACCCTGAACTCCCCTGCCCTCTATCCCCGCTCCCTGCCCCTTTCCCTTACTGGAGCACTGGTGGTGTTACAGTTGCACCACCCAGAGCACCAGGACAGGCAGCCATGCTGTCCAACTGGAGCCAGCCACACCACCGCACAGCACAGAGCACCGGGTCAGGCCGGCTTTGCAGCTGCGCTGCCCGGTAAGAGCTTCCAGCCTCGCTGCCCAGAGCATTGCACTTGTGGCACAGTGAGCTGAGGCTGCGGGGGAGAGGGGACAGCAGGGGAGGGGCCGGGGCCTAGCCTCCTGGGCCAAGAGCTCAGGGGCTAGGCAGGAGGGTCCCGCAGGGTGGATGTGTATGTAGTTTGCCCACCTTTGATTTTGGCCCCCTAGCTGGGGAATGTCCATGAGTCCTAGCTCCTTCCTTCTGTAACAGCTCTGTCTTTCTCTTTCCATGTAGAATTTCTTCCAGGACAGTGCCCATTTTCCTGAAGGATTCCATCACCACCTGGGAAGTCCTGGCTGTGAGCCTTTCAGAGACCAAAGGTGAGGAACACCACAAGTTCTCCAGAGAACAGGCAGAAAAGCTAATGGGGAAAAGACCCCAGGCCACAATGGGCCTTGGAAAGGCCACAGTGAGATGGAACAATCGAGGAGACAGCAGACGCATTTCAGGACTAAAGTATAAGCCCCCCTGTCTCTGACCCTGGGTCTTTCCCCATTGCAGGGATCTGTGTGGCTGACCCCTATGAGATAACAGTAATGAAAGATTTTTTCATCGACCTCTGTCTGCCCTACTCTGTAGTGAGGAATGAGCAGGTGGAAATCCGGGCTATTCTCTACAACTATCGAGAACAACAAATTAAGGTAAGCTCACCGCCTCATGGGGCTCTGCAATGGACCTGAGGTGTCAATGCTTTGACAGACAGCCAAACGAAAACAACATGGTGGAGAGGGATAGTTCAGTGGTTTGAGCATTGGCTTACTAAACCTAGGGTTGTGACTTCAATCCTTGAGGGGGGCACTTAGGGAACTGGGGTAAAAATCTGTCTGGGTGTTGGAATAGATGACCTCCTGAGGTCCCTTCCAACCCTGATATTCTGTGATTCTTCTAGGGCCTGATCTCTTTGGAGCTGGACACCCTTGTCTCCCATTGACCTTGTTGGGTGCTCAGCACCTTGCAGGATCAGGGCTATGGAATCCACCCAGTTAAGAACAGTCAGACCAATGGTCCATCTAGCCCAGTATCCTGTGTTCTGACAGTGACCAGTGCCAGGTGCCCTAGAGGGAATGAACAGAACAGGCAATCATCAAGTGATCTGTTGCCTATTCCCAGCTTCTGGCAAGATTGCATGATATAGAGGGAGATTTAAAAAAAATCCCCTTCCGACTGCCATTCTTCTCTGGCTGGGCCTACAAATCTGTGAATAGGTGCCAGGTTTGGAGCTTTCATGCTGACTCAGACCAGGAGGGTCTCATTACTTCCACTCAAGAACACCACAGGCTGAGAGCCTCTCTGAGGCAAGACAGAACTGGGGATGGTCCTGAAGGGCCTCTCAGGAAGGAGGTCAGGATACAGTCACATGCTTTGTAAGTACAGTCCTGTCTGTTATTTATTAAGATTAAAGGCAAACTCCAGTCAGAGGATACGTTTTGGATCAATGCCCTACAGTGTCATGGTGTGCAGACTGCCTGCTCATGAATCTCTGTCCTCGTCTCAGGTCCGCCTGGAGCTGATGCACAACCCAGTTTTCTGCAGCGCATCCACTTCCAAGGCTAAATACCGGCAGATCCTTGACATCAAAGCCAAGTCCTCCCTGGCCGTGCCATTAGTGATTGTGCCATTGCAGCTGGGATCTCACGACATTGAGGTCAAGGCAGCGGTGTGGGGCACTTTTGTGTCTGATGGCGTGAAGAAGAAACTGAAGGTTGTGGTAGGTATCAGGTGATGGGGGCATGATACCTGCTGGATGGCAAGAGGCTGGAGGCCAGATTGGCTGGCTTCTGGAATTGGTGCTGTACCTTAACCTATTAAATTAATACCCTGCATCTCCATCCTCGTCCCACTTCCTCCCCTCCCCTGTGGCAACTACAGCAGGGCTGGGGCTGACTTGGTTATCTTGCACTCGATCCTCTATATAAGAGGATATAAGAGACCTAGGTTCATTTCCTCAGGCCCAGGGAATTGCTCCTTGGATCAGCGGGTGCTGGAATCAATGTAGACTCAGTGAACCCAGGGAGAACCTCATATCACTCAGCAAAGGAGCAGCATTGGTGGGTTGTGAAGGGCATCCCATTGGCCCACCCCAGGAGATCACTGCAATGCTGGGTGAGAGGAAGATCCTCCACTGAAGATCAGGGAGTAGAAAAGTCCTTCAGGGAGGTCACAGAGCAATGATGGAATGAATTGAGCTTCTCACTTTCTCGCCCTGCCAGACTCTGTAGACCAGATTCATAAGAACATAAAAATGGCCATACTGGATCAGACCAAAGGTCCATCTAGCTCAGTATCCTGTCTGCCAACAGTGGCCAATGCCAGGTGGCCCAGAGGGAATGACCAGAACAGGCAGTCGTCAAGTGATCCTTTCCCTGTCGCCCATTCCAAGCTTCTGGGAAACATTTGTCCCGTTCATCTGTGGTGGAATCAGTGGTGTTATGCTAGGGAGGAATTTGGCCTAGGGACTTCTTCTTGGATGTATCCTAACCAGGATCCAAAATGAAAGGGGACACTGCCTGAGGTTGAGGTCAGATTCCAGACTCATTGGGACGGAACCTGATCTCAGTTTCACTTGACTGCTGACTTCCAAAGTGGAGTCACTCCTGATTCACGCTGATCACAAGATCAGCAAGTCGCTCACCTTTTCCTGTTGCTCTTCATTGTTTCTGAATGCTACTGTGCTTACTATGCTCTTGTCGTTCCTTTCTAGCTGGAAGGGATGAGGATGTCCAAAACAATTAAGTCTGTAGTATTGGATCCATCTGCGAAAGGACCAGGTGAGTAGCCGCACTGCTTTGCGTTTACATGGCACCTCTCATCCAGAAGGTCTCAAAGAATTCCACAATCTATAGCTAATTTAAGGGTCTCTCTGTTTTTGGAGCCCTTGTATCTAACCCAAACCCTTAATCGAATATGCAGCAAACTTCCCTGAAAAATTCTACCCTGGCATCCGATCGTGTGTGGGAGATTTCAGTGGGATTGGTTTTGTGTTGGCTGAGATGGAGGTCAAAATCAGACTCATCACGGAAGACTAGAACCACATATGCAGAGCAATTCAGCTGCCACTGAAATGCAGCCACCTCTGCCTGCCCCGTATTCATAGTTTCCTGATTCCCATCTCAGCTGTCTCCTCCCTCCCTTTTCCCTAGCACATCAGTGGATTTTGCAGGGCTCTCTATGAGTGTTGTAGAGTATTATTCAAGGACCAGCAGCAAAGCTCAGCTGGCTGGACAGATGGCATTTCAGTGTCTCTTCTCCTCGTCCTTCCTTTTCAGGGGGAGTCCAGGAAGTGAAGGTGAAAGAGGCAGATATAGATGACATGGTTCCAGACACAGAATCGGAGACCAAAGTCAGCATCCAAGGCAAGGGCCTCTGATTTGAAAGTGTTTTATGCTTTAGAAACAGAGTGAAGAGAGCAATGAATTTGTCTCTGGTAGCCACACTCGCAGGAGGTGGACCGATTACCCACTTGGTTCTGTTACAACTGCCTACGTGCACTATTGAGCATTAATGGCCAAGAAACAGCAAAGTCGTTGTCAGTGTGTGGCTAAGCAGGCGCTGACAGGAGAGACAGGTGCACAGAAATAAGGAGCACCCAGGTGGAAACCTATGTCTCTGGACAGGATGGCCTAGTGGTTTGAGGCCTAGCTTAGTATTTCAAAAGCCTGAGTTCAAGATCTTGCTCTTCCACAGATGTCCCTGGTGAGTTTGGGCAGATCCCTTAGCCTGTCTGTGCTTCAGGTCCCCATCTGTAAAATGTGGATAATAACCCTTCCTTTAACCCCATTCAGCTCAACCAGCAAGGGCTGGTGCTTTCAGAGTGGGAGTGTCCAGGTTCTATCCCCACCGCTGGCAGAGCTGGAGTGAAGTACCTAGGAGGGCTTGGTGAGAAATGCTCAGAATATTGCAGGGACCTTGTCAGCACACAGGGCCTGGATCAATGGTTGCTGGGTTAGGATCCAACCTTCATGGGGTTTGGGTGTGCTCAGCACCATGCAGCATTGAGCTCTCAATCTGCCATTGCCCGCAGAGAGGTCTGTCTGTCTCTCTGTCCCCACAAGCGCCTGCTCTCCGTGCTCAAATTCACGTCATGTTATTTCCTTGGCCAGGAAACCCTGTGACAATCATTGTCGAAAACTCCATCGATGGGGCCAACCTGAAGCACCTCATTGTGACGCTGTCTGGCTGTGGGGAACAGAACATGATCGGCATGACCCCCCCGGTCATCGCCACCATCTACCTGGACAGCACCGAGCAGTGGGAAAGGATCGGGGTGGAACGCAGGGCCGAAGCCATCAAGTTGATCATGCAAGGTAAGTACTTCTCATGCCAGACAGCAAATCCCGCTTCAGGCTCGCGTTAGGGACACAGGAACTGCCGCACAGGACTGGCCGCGACGTCCATCTAGCCCAGTAACCTGTCTCAGAGAGTGGCCGGTACCAAATGCTTCAGAAACCTCACGTTAAGCAGAGTCAGGGATCAGGCAGCTAGCCTGGCACTCAGGGGACACCATTTCAGTTCTCTGCTCTGCCACAGACTCCTGGTGTGATGTTGAGTAAGTCACTTAATCTCTCTGTGACTCTATTTCCCCCTCTGCAAACTGGGAGAGTTGCAGTGCCCTGCTGCACAGGGGAGTTGTGAGGGTAGATGGCAGGAGCTCCGCAAGCTCCCACCGGCGCATGGCCCTGCCCCCACTCTGCCCCTCCCCCTGTGGGCCACCCACGCTCCGCCCCAAGGCCCCGCCCCACTAGGCTTCTTCCCCCTGAGGCCTTGCCCTTGCTCCACCTCCTCCGGCCCCCATTCTGCCGCTCTCTCCTCTCCGCCCCCTCGTCCCCCGTCACTCACCCATAAGGCCATAAGAAAAAACTGGGAGGGGCCATGGCCCCCTGACCTGCCCCCATTCCGGCACCCCCGGTAGGTACATTGAAGATTGTGAGTCACCCGGGTACTATGGGAATGGGGGCCAGATAAGCCCCTAAAATAGAGAGAGAATCTGCCTCCCACTTTAGGTCTCCTGCTCCCTTTAGAGGTTGGTTTAAGACCTGAAGCATGAGGTTTAATATCCCTCCCCCAGTGTACACCGGCATTAGTCATGATAACTCAGAATAGACCTTCCTATGCAGAGAAACACCCAACCTCGTTTCCAGTCCTGCTGGGCTTTTGGGCTCTTGTTCATTGCTAGCCCATGGCTGTTGTGCGGGGGATGGGATGGTCGTGGGGTGGAGGCCATTCACCCACAGTTCAAATCCGTGTCAGGTTGGCACTTGGTAGCGAGGAAGGAGAGAGAATCTCATGATCATTGAGAGAACTTGGTAGGTTTCAGCCTAGCTCCTGAAAGAACAAGGTGTCCCTTTCTCTACACCGCGGGCCCCCTCGTGAGCCGCCTAAATTAGGCACCGAGTCTGAACTACAAAGATCCCATCCCTTAAGCTTTTACAATATGGGGAAACTGAGGCAGACGGTGACTTGCACAACAGCACATCACACAGTGATTGACAGAACTGAAAAGTGAACCCAGGAGTCCTGAATCACAGCACCTTGTTCCAAACACTAATCCATCCTCCCCTTCCGGAGCCTGGCATAGAACCCAGGCATCCCGCCTTCCAGATCCCCATACACTGTAATCACTTGGCCCCATTCCTCCCCGAAGGGAGGATTCATGCTGGTGAGGAACAGGGCAGTGCCCATGCCAGTCGGCTTCCCCACCAGACAGCTTTCTGCCTTTGCTTCCCTTGAGTTGCTGTGTCCCTCCTGAGATATGCCTGCAGAAAAAGGGAGAGCCTCCCAAATGCAGCAGCGGCAGGGGTCACAGTTCTGACTTTGTTTGCCTTACGCATGTAAAGTCCTCATTAGACGCTCGCCAGACATTGCACAGCTCCTTCTTCCTCTCCCTGTTTCAGGTTACACGCAGCAAATGGCTTACAAAAAACCTGACTTTTCATACGCCGCTTTCAAAGACCGGCCAGCAAGCACTTGGTGAGGACAGTGGGTTTTCTAATGCACCTTCTTGATCAGCGTTAGCCTGACCCTACACATGCAATATGTGATCCAGAGCAAGTCAGTCTCCAGCCCAAAACCAGAGAGCAAAGGTCAACACACACAACCCAACCACTGTTATTTTATTAATAAAACTTTAAAACTTAAACACTAGGTGTGCTCCTTGATCCCCTCCCTTACCAATCCTGCAGCATCAGCCTAATCACCTAATGCCTCAGGCAAATTGGTAACAAAAATCTGTCACAATTCCCCCAGGACTGATGCTCGGGCAGTCCCTGGGACTAGCCACACCACCTGTGGAAGTCACAGAAAGTCATGGAATCCGTGACTTCTACAACCTCCATGACAGATTCACAGCCTTAGTAATGAACTCCAGGTCCTTTCACTTTGAGATGGCTAGTTTGTAGCTGGCTCAGACTAACTGTTACCATCTTGACGGCTGTTCACTGGCTTATGTGAAGTTGAGTTTGGTGACTCTCCGGTCCAGTTCCCAGGGGCCTGCTGTCCACAGCGGGCCCTGAACCCCACCATCCTGGTCAGACCACTGCAGGCAGGGAGAGCTCGGTACATCTCAAGTAGAGCCAGCCGTAATAGGGAGCAGTGTCTGGATGCGCTTTCCCGGACAAGTGGTGACATTTTCCCTAGCTCCTGCTCATTCAGGTTACCATAAACTGACCCACGTGAACCTCACTCCATTTACTGCTGTGAAATGTCTCAACTCATACCTGAGTGCAGACGGTCCAGCTTTCACACTGAGGGCAGTTCTGGGAAGGCAGGAGTGATCGTGATGTGATTGATTCTGCCCTCAGGCTGACGGCGTACGTGGCGAAGGTCTTTGCCATGGCTAAGAAACTGGTGCCCATTGAAAACCAAGTTATCTGCGGGGCGGTGAAATGGCTGATCCTGGAAAAGCAGAAACCAGATGGAGTCTTCCAAGAAGATGCCCCCGTAATCCACGGAGAGATGGTTGTACGTGTTTCCTTTGACTTTTACGCACCAATCACTACCCACCTCAATCATCACAGCAACTTGTTGGTTCATAATTCAAAGGGACGTCTTACTGGGCTACATCCCAAAGTCTGTGCTCACACAGACTGATCTCCTCTCTCTCTCCCGGTGCAGTTACATGGGCAGCAGTGAATGGAGATTCAGGCCCAATGGACCAGATTGTATCTATTTAGTCCTTAGTGGACTTCCTGGAGTCTTTGGCACTTCTCCCTTGTTGGGGGTAAACATTCTGCAGGGGGTAGATCATTTTGGGTTTTGTTGTTGTTTGGGGTTTAGGAGTGGAAAAAGTGGTCATTGCTGGAGCTAGGGGTGTCAGGGTTGGGATTTAGGGGTGCCAGGGTTTAGGGCGTGTCAGTGTTAAGATTTATTAGGCAAAAGGGGGTGTTGGTATAAGGCTTTTGGGGGTGTCAGTGTCAGGATTTAGTGGTCTCAGTGTTAGGGTTTAGGGTAGGAGGGGTTGTCAGAGGCAAGATTTGGGGGTTTCAGGGTCAGGGTTTAAGGTGTAGAAGGGGATGTTGGTGTCAGGATTTTGGGGGCATAAGTGTCAAGTTTTAGGGGTGTCAGGGTAGGGTTTAGGGGTCTCAGTGTTAGGGTTTAGGGGTTGAAGGGGTGTCAGGGTTTAGCAGAGGTGCTGGAACTAGGGGTGCACAGGGTGCTGCAACACCCCCTGGCTTGAAGTGGTTTCCATTTATATACAGGGTTACAGTTTGGTTCAATGGCTCTCAGCACCCCCACTATAAAAATTATTCCAGCACCACTGAGGTTTAGGGCTGTCAGTGTCTGGGTTTAAGGGGTCTCTGTGTTAGGGGTCTCAGTATTAGGGTTTAGGGCAGAAGGGGGTGTCCATGTCAGGGTTTAGGGGGTGTCCATGTCTGGGTTTATTAGCTAGAAGGTGGTGGGGTTAGTGCTCTGAGTGTTATTCTCGTGGTGGAAAGATGTCTCCAAAGGGGATAGTTTTGCAACATTTACTAAAGACACTTAGGCTCTGGCCTGGCCTGATCTCCACAGGCATTGGTTCCCCAGCCAGCTCCCCTCAACTGAGAATGCCTTGTCCTCACCTCTCATGCGCTTCGTTCCGGACTTAGTGATTTGCATTGCCCCAGAGGAGTGCAGCTTTCTTGGTGCTTCACAGGCCAAAGTTTGGTTTTTGATGTCACTGGGGCTTGATCCATTAACGCACGGGAAGCTGCCTGGGAGCTAGTGGCAGGACCTGAGCACTGGCCCGGTGAGCTAAATTCTCTCACGTTGGTTTAATACGAAGCATCTCTATTGACTTGGATGGAGTTCCTCCACACTGACAAAGGAGTAACTGAGATCAAAACCTGGCCCATTGCACGACAGGTGTCCGTTAGCAAAAGGGAGGTTCAGCGATAGGTCTGTCCATGACTGAGAGTCCATTTTTGGGTAGCATTCTAGGAAGCATGTGTTCTGTTATAATTTCCTATGCTGAGGTCCTGGGATTAATTCTTTCTTTTCATGGTACTTGGGGGATTTTCTTATCCCAAATCTGTCCTTTGCTCCCCTTTAGGGAGGGTACAAGGGGGCTGAGCCTGATGCCTCTTTAACGGCTTTTGTGTTGATTGCATTGGAAGAGGCCAAGGACATCTGCAAGGATCAAGTCAACGTGAGTATCCCTTCACCGTATATTCACTTCTATGCTCATACCCAGGTTTTCCCATCTTTCCATCCCCTATGAACCACGCCCCATGGCATGTGGAATTTGCTAGGGAAGGAGGTAGTAAATTTACATTTATTCATGCCACATATAAGCAAATAAAAAAAAAGTTTCCTCTAAGCTTATAGAAACAAAGCTTATAGATCCAGAACATTCTAGGCAGTTAGTGAAAAATAAACCAACGTACGGAATACCGGAAACATATTACTTCAAACATTCGATTTCCTCTTTTTCTTTAACAACAAAAGCAGCATCCCGAGCCCAGCATCCCCCCGCCCCCCCCCCAAGTGCAGCACCCAAGGCGCTTGCCTGGATTGCCTGCCCCTAAATCTGGCCCTGGTCTGTGGTATCAGACAGAAGCTGCAAGAGAGGAGGATGAGATGATGTGGTGGGCACGTACAAAGAGGGGATGAAGAGAATCATAGGCACCGACTCCATGGATTCTCTGGGGCTCAAGCACCCATGGAAAAAAAATAGGGGGTGCTCAGCACCCACCAGCCACAGTGGTTTGGCCCCGGCTGGCCGCCGATCAGCTGTTTAGCAGGTCCCTGGGGCTGGCCACTGATCAGCAAGAGGCTGGCGGGAGGCGCTTGTGGGAGGGGACATAGAAGAGGGAGAGGTGTACCAGTGTGGGGGGGGTGATGACTTTGAGGGAGGGGGTGGAGTGGGGGCAGGGAGAGGAAGAGCAAGGGCGGAGCCTCAGGGGAGGGGGCGGATCACTGACAGGAAGAGGTGGATAGATCCTGCATGCGAATCGTGCATCAAAGTTGTGAAATGGGCTACAAATGCAATAAAAAATAAAGTATTCAAAAATTTAACAAATGGGGGGGGGTGTCGCCAAGGACACTCTGGGGCGCCATTGGGCTAGGGCTGGCCCTGCCACCGACTTTGGTCTCAGTCCTGATGACATCTGCACGTGGTCCAGAAATGTCCCCTTTCGCTCTGCATGTGGTCCAGAAATGTCCCCTTTCACTGCCTTCAAATATCTCACTTCCATGTCTTCAGCCTCCTCTGTCTTTCACCAGCACAAAATTCACTGTGAAATTAAATAAAGCTGGAAGCCACATGAATTTGTAATGTCTTAATGTAACCCACACACCTCCTGGGTGTGGTGTTCTGTCCCAGCTAGTGGCACTAAAATTACTTAGAGAGAGATTAATGAGTCTGCTCTAGAACCTTACGACTTTTAGTTCATGCAGTAGAGGCTCATGCATTTAACTCCACAGGTCCCAGGTTCGATCCTGCCTGCTGACAACTAGGGTCTGTCGGTGTTACATTAACACCACCCAAAACCTCAGCCTAACTCATGAGTTTGATTTTTTGTTTTCTTTGTCACCTCCTAGAGTTTGGAAGGCAGCATCAGCAAAGCCGCTGAATACTTAGCCCAAAGGTACCAGTCTCTAAGCAGACCTTACACTGTGGCTCTTTCGTCCTATGCCTTAGCGATGGTGGGGATGCTGAACACCGAGAAGGCGCTCATGAAAGCTTCGACAGGTAAATGAGTGCATCTTATCAAGTACTGAAAAGATGTGGCCACGTCAGGATGGGGTTCAGGGAAGAGAAGCAAAGGAGGTTGAAGAGGGATTAATTTATGAGGAATGAATAACAGGCATAGATTTGTTCCTTTTATCCAGATTTGAGATTGATCAGACTGGGTGTAAATCCAGAGTAACTCTCCTGGGTTGAGTGGAGTTACTCCAGATTTACATTAATGTGTCTGAGATCTGGATGAGGGGAGATATGTGGTACTACTTGACCTCAGGAGGAATCTGAGAGCCCTGTATGTATATCTAAAGGATGAGAGAGAGAAGAGGGTGGGTCAAGAGGATGTAACTAGATGAAACTGAACAAAGGGGAATTTCAGAAGACAGAGAATAATATTACGCACAAGGAAAATGGAGTTTGCCCCATTGTTTGGGATAGTTAAAACAGGGCAGGACAAAGCTGTTGTCTAGATATAACAATGTTGTGTTGAAAGGTGCCAGGTGGGTCTTTGATCCCCAAACAGTCACAGACCTTGGCCATGAATCCAATACAGGGACTATAGCAGCACAGCAACAGTGCAGCAGCTATGCCGGTATCACCCCCTATTGTAGACGCAGACTGCACCGATGGAAGGGGTTTTCCATCTCTGTATGAACTGCACCATCATGATCAACGGTAGCTAGGTCAACTGAAGCATTTTTCCATTGACTTGGCTGTGTCTGCACTAGAGGTTAGTTTGGCATAGCTATAGCGCTCTAGAAGGGGGTGTGTGTTTCACATGACCTGAGTGACACAGCTATGACAACCTAAGTTTTAAGTATAGACCAGGCCCTTGTTCAAGTTAATGGGTGTGCCAGGCACTCTTTCAGACTCAGTGGAAGGAGCAATCAAGACTCTTTTTGTAGTAGACACAGCTAAAAACAATGTAGGGACTGCCCAAGGCACACAGCAGGTCAAGAGCTAAGGCCTGTTGGCTGAGGGGTTTCCCTGATTGCAAATGCAGGGGCTAGTATGTTGGTTTTGCACCCTGTGTGTTAGAGGCAGAAACCAGCTGAAAGCCTGGAGAAGTGTTATGAAACAAGCAGAGAGACATTGCTTGTTGGGCCCGGAACTCACGTCAGAGGCAGACTTGGCGATTTCTCAGCAAGGAAGGTGCCTGCTTTTGGTTTCCCTTATGCTCAGGGAAGCAGGACTTTCTGTGCATTTTCATAAGCAATCAGGTTTACACCATAGAACGTACCTGAGGCCTATCACCAATTCCTCATCCTAATTGAAACAATCCTCCCAAGACCCCAAATATTGGGTATCTGCTCAGCCCGAAAGGGGCAACAATCGGTTCAACTTACCGATTCTCCATGCAGAAAGTTGGGGAAGGAGTCAGGCGATGGTCAGTCAGATCTGCTCAGAATAAGTGGATGTCCTTGGGGAGAGTCCTTTAGCTCGCCTTCTTTGCTGCTGCCTAGAGGGAAATCGCTGGGAAGAGCGGAACGCCCGCACCTTCAACATTGAGGGCACCTCGTACGCCTTGCTGGCCTTGCTGAAAATGAAGAAGTATGAGTTGGCTGGCCCCATAGTCAGATGGCTGAGAGACCAGAACTACTATGGAGGGGGCTATGGATCTACCCAAGTGAGTATGATCCTTATAGTCCCGCGTATCCTTCCAAGACTGTTTTGTGGGCAGGTCTCCCATCGGAAGGGATGGGATTCCGATCACTTGAGTCATTGTAGAAAGCCCTGGAGAATGCCCAGTAGAGAACAATCCTGCATTGCCTGGGAGATGGGCAACGTGACCTATCAGGTCTTTGTCATTGTTAACCTAAGGCTGAGACCAGCACAGGAGCATGACTGAATCTTCTCACTAGAGGCTCCATCCCGCCAAGGTGATGGGTGTGAGGACATGCTTCTCTTTAAGACAGCGAGTTGTCCTGGGGAGTGAATGGGCTTTCTCTTCCCATGGGCAGAAACTCACACACATCTGGACTCATTCTGGCATTTGTTTGGTTTTTGGCCATTGGTCTGGAGACAGGCTACCAGGCGTTTACGACCAACGTCTGAGTCCATATGACAAAGCCATTGTTGAATCATGACTAATCTGAATCAATTTGGGTTTAATCCATCTCTAAGTAGAACTGCAAGCTTATGTTTTTTTGGATTCTGTTTTTAAACTGTGCTTACACGAAGCACTGGAGAGGATAAAAGCCCTACTGCTCGTGACAGCTAAATAAAGATGGAGTGTCCTCAGATATCCCTCCCTTCCCTGGAGTTCGGGGGCCACTAGGAACTATAGAGTCTGTCTGTGTCCAGCAGCCTCAGTAGAGAAGCCCCTTTACATTCCTTGCTACTGAGTCTTGTCTTTTCTCTACCAAAAAGGACGCTACAAGCTTGGGTGGGAGTGGTCTATATTTTTTGAGTTACGGGCCGTGTGTTCTATCCCTAACACTGTGCTGTGTGTGGTATAGATGTCTACACACCTCCTGGGTATGGTGCTCTGTCCCCTCTAGTGGCACCGAGACCACTTAGAGAGAGAGATTATTGCGTCTGCTACAGCCTTAGCTAAGGACCACATGGCTTTTAGCTCATGCAGGAGAGGCTCATGGATTTAGCAAGAGGCCCCGCGTTCAAGTCCCGGACAAGCCCCCATTTGTAATACCAATAGACCCTGGTTGTTGGTGGGTAGGATTGAACCTGGGACCTCAGGAGCTAAATGCATGAGCCTCTTCTGCAGGAGCTAAAAGCCATGTGGCCCTTAGCTAAGGTTGTAGCACACTAATTCATCTCTCTCACTAAGTGGTCTTGGTGCCACCAGGAGGTGTGTGGGTTACATATACATAGAAGGAGCCACTATCTTGTTGTGCTGTGTCCAGCTGACAATTGGCCCATTAATAGTTAGGGGCGATGGGAAGCTAACTGACCATGCACGATTTATTTATTGACCATGGGTTTTATTCCTGGCTTGGCCACTGGCTTCCTGGATGACCCTGGGAAAGTTTCTTCCCTGCCCTGTGCCTCCGTTTCCCCATCTGCAACATGGGAATAAAGATATTGTACTGCTTTGTAAAGTGCTTGGAGATCTACTGATGAAACACACTATGGAGGAGCCAAGTAATATTATTATATAACCCTTTGCCTGCGTGACACCCAGTGGAACCCTGGTGTTTTCTTTCATTGTATTTTTGGTTCCTCTTCATTAAAGAGTCTCTTTAGAAGCTGTCAGATGTTCAGCGCACTAGGACAATAAGGTGTAACCCTCTTATCTTCCTCCTGGTGTTCTAGGCGACCATCATGGTGTTCCAGGCTCTTGCGCAGTACCAGATAGATGTTCCACAGGAGAAAGACCTGAATTTGGATGTTTCTATTCTCTTGCCACGTCGTGCTAGTCCAATAAACTACAAAATCTTAAACCAGAACGCTCTGGTGGCCAGAACAGCAGAGGTATTGTGCTTCTCCGTGTGATTAGTACAGATCACTGATTATAGAGAAAGGGGATTTGATTAGAACCTCCTATCCAAACTGTTTTGGGAAAGGGAGGGGAATTCATATTCCCGGCACCAGATCCACATGCATCCACACTTTTGACTCAGATTTTTAAGACCAGAAGGGACCATTATGATCATTTTGTCTGACCTCCGCCATTACACAGGCCAGAGAACCTTACCTACTAATTTCTGCATCAAGCCCATAACTTCTAGCTGAGCTGTGAGGGGTCTCTTAGGTAGATATCCAGTCTTGACTTAAAGACTTGAAGTGATGGAAAATCCACCACATCCTGTCAGGCCCTAGGTTCTAGGCAGTCAGGCCTGGTGGTTGGAGCTGGCTGGAGCGTCGGGACTGGGCCAAGGGCAATGCTGAAATCAGGGTCTGGGGACAGGCCGTGGGTCAGAATCCACAGACAAGCCAAATCAAGATTGAAGTCAGAGTTCGGATGCAGGCCAATGGTCAAAGCCAGGTTGGAATCAGTCCGAGGGCCTGGGGGGCCAGGAGGCAGATGCAGGCTGGAGCGGGGCTGGAGCAAGGTCAGAGCAGGGCACAGAGGAGGCTGAAGTGGGCTGGAACAAGGCTCGGGCATGGCTGGGGCAGGAACAGGAACTGGATCAAGGGCAGGTCAGAAGCCTGGGGAGTCTGTAACACTGCAAGGCCGGAGGAAGGTCCCTGGCCGACTAGTGCTGTTGTGCAGAGTAACTCTCAGCTCTGATGGGGACAGTGAAATACTTGTGCCTGGGGGTCATCTGGCCTGAGCCCTGACCAGGGATAGTCACTGCAGGCTCCGTTGGAGGGGTGAGTCACCGCAGCTGGGTGAGCAGCCCTGGGCTGGGTGGGGTTTGCCTCACACATCCCAACGTAAATTGTTCCAGGGTTAGTGGCCTGGAGTGTGTGGTTTTGAGCTGAATCCAGAAGTAGGAGGGGATGGGTTGCTGTTTAGGCTTGGCTCTGGAGAAGCAATACGTCTGGAGATCAAAGAGTTACTGCCTGGGAAGTAACCATTTTTCTCCTTCATGCTATTGTCTCTGCAGAGTCCCCCCAGCCCCTCCAGGTGAGTGAGTGTCAATCTCACCAGCTTCATTTTCTCCATTAGCTTCATTTGCCCTGTCTTTAAATAATAATAATAATGAAGTACAAAAGAAAATTAACCTTGGATCAACTTTACAGACCAAATGGAATGAAGACTTCACTGTGAAGGCAGAAGGAACTGGACAAGGGACCTTAACCGTAATGACAATTTATAATGCAAAGCTACGGGAGGATGAATCTCGGTGTAAGAAGTTTAACCTGAGGGTATCGGTTGAAGAAGCCCAGGGCGGTAAGTAATTGCCTGTCATTTCTCTTCTGAAGCTTGCTGTCAATCCTCAGATCTGGACAAATTTGGCTCAGTTACACCAGTTTAACTCCATGGACAGCAGCAGATTTACACCGATGTGTAAACCATCCATCATCTCTGCAATCACATTCTTAACTTTGGAAAGTATTTTTGTGAAGCTTCTTCAAACTCTCCCAGTTCCCAAGTCCTACAAAATTATACCCATAGAGCAGGCACTAAATAATATTTCCAGCTATTATATGTTCTAAGTTGCAACCAATGCAGGGTCATTCCTGATGAGGGAGCAGATGCTGCCTTCTCTCATCCTGACACTTGTTAGCAGCACAGTTGGAGCATTGGATGTGGATGGGAACACAGGCCAGCTATTCTGGGTATTGTCTCCCTCTAAAGTAGAGATGAGCCCATGCCAGGATGTCTGGTTACAGACCCAAACTTCCAGTGCACATATTTCCAGACAGCATGGGTGTGAAATCAGCATCATCCAGCATGGGACAGAAGTCAGGATCTTCAGCACCCAAAACACAAGCCTCTGCTGCTTAGTCTAAAGGAACAATTTCCTTTAGCTGTGAGTAGCTGATTGCTAGTTGCTAGGGCTGGCCAGTAGAGGGAGATATGACCACACATTAGACCAGCATAGGCTAGCGGATCAAGGATTTTGGCACTGCTTTTACAGAAATAGGAGCCAACCTTAAATTGTTCTTAACTTTTCCAGCTGTCCAAGTTCACACACATGGGCTCTCTCTGTTTCAATCTCCTCTTTCTGATAACTCTAGATTATATTTTGTTTGTGCCACCCAGCTGGGAGAGGCTTTTTAGTTAGTGTGCTGGGGACAGGAAGAGTTATTTATGGATTGCTGGAGGGGAGAGGAGGTTTATTGAGGGATTTTTCACACCTACTCTAGGACCAGTTTGATTACTAAGCCATATTAGTACACCTAAAAAACAAAAGAGGGTTTATCTGGCATGAAATTTACACTGAGATATTAATTTCTTTTCTCTTCTGCAATGTTTCTAGTTAAGAAGCCGGAAGGAGCCATGCGTTCAGTCTATATTAAAATCTGCATCAGGTGAGAACAGTGCCCTTTAATGACAGATGATAAATAGATGGACAGATGCAGGGGGTAGCTGGAGAATCCTGGGCTATGCATTTTTCTATGGAATGGCCAAAAAAGTTATGATAAAGCAACAGGAGCTGGTGGAGCGATCACAAAATCAATGTTCAAGTGATGAATTCTGATCAAAAGGTATTTTCTCTTCCTCTTGTTAGATTCCTCGGTGTGGTTGATGCCACAATGTCCATCATCGATGTCTCCATGCTCACTGGCTTCTCACCGAACGTGGAAGATCTTAAGAGAGTATGTCAGTGTAATCTGAGAACAGGGAATGTAATAAACAATGCAGTGGCTCGACTGGGGCTTTCAGATGAGAAAATCCAATGCAGCAGGCTCCAGGGTTAAACCTGGAGGGAGACCAGACAGCTCTAAGGATAGGAAACCACAACCAGTTCTCTCCAGGTCGGGGATGGAATGTCATCTCCGTCAGGCAGTTTGGGGGGGCCAGTGTACAGTGGGGCCAGAATTTAAAAAATATGGCTTCCCTTTAGATCCTCTGACCTACATGGTGCAGAGGTATTTGGGCCTGAAGAACTGTGGATACAGAAAAAGAGGCTGCACAAAGAAGCCAGGCCCCGAAGGAATCATTGCAGTGAATTGCTGTCCTGGTGTAAAATGAGGGTGGATTATTGGGCAGACAAAGCCAGGGATGTTTCCAGCATTGGTGTTATCCTCCTGCAGCTGTATAAAATCAGCCAGGATGCTAAACCAGAACTATAGCGTGCCCAGAGCTGCTGCTCGGCTTGTACTGAGCATGCTCAGTAACATCTACTGACACTGCTGCCCTCACTCTCTCCCTGCCCCCGCCCCCCACTATCTGCAGGCCTGGCACTTCATAGCCCCGGCACCTCTGGGCCCTGGCACTTCGTAGCCCCGGCACCTCTGGGCCTGGCAGTTCGTAGCCCCGGTACCTCTGGGCTTGCCGCGTCAGTTATGAAAGTAAAAAAAAAAAAAATTGCTTGAGTCCCGGCACCTCTTTCATTACACACGTAAGCACTGTGCATACGTACACCGTGGTCACTGAACCTGGGACCTTTATCATGAAAAGCAGAACTGTTTCAGCGAGAGTACCAGCTCCATTAGCTGTGGATAAGGTTGCCAACTTTCTAATCACACAAAACTGAACACCCTTGCCCCACCTCTTCCCTGAGGCCCCGCCCCTTTCTTGCCCCTTCTCCAGCATCTGCCCCCCTGCTCACTCCAGCCCCCCACATCACTCACTCTCCCTAACCCTCACTCACTTTCACCGGGCTGGCCAGGTGGTTGTAGTGTGAGAGGGGATGAGGGCTCTGGCTGGGGGTGCAGGTTCCAGAGTGGGGCCCACAAATGAAGTGTTCCGGGTGCAGAAGGAGATTCTGAGCTGAGGCATGAGGTTGGGGTGCAGGGAGCGGGTTAGGGCTCTGGCTGGGGATGCGGGCTCTAGGGTGGGGCCCGGGATGAGGGTTTGGGGGCGCAGGAGTGGACCCGGGCTGGGGCCAAGGGGTTTGGAGTGTGGGAGCAGGCTCAGGACTGGGGCAAGGGGTTGGGATGCAGGAGGGGCTTCATGGTGTGGGCTCCAGCCACGCTGTACTTACCTCAGGTGGCTCCTGGAAGCAGTGACATGTTCCCCCATCTCCTTGGTGGAGTGGCCAGGGGGCTCTGCTCGCTGCCCACACCTGCAGGCACTGCCCCTGCAGCTCCCATTGGCCACAGTTCATGGCCAATGGGAGCTGCGGAGCTGGTGCTCGGGGCGGGGTCAGTGCGCAGAGCCCCTGTGGCCACTTTTGCACCTAGGAGTCGAACATGCCGGTTGCTTCCGGGAGCTCTGCAGAGCCAGGACAGGCAGGGAGCCTGCCTTAGCCCCCTTGTGCTGCTGACTGGAGCTGCCAGGTCCCTTTTCGACCAGGTGTTCTGCTCGGAAACCAGACACCTGGCAACCCTATCTGTGGATTATATAGCAGGTTAGTATCCTACATGCACTTTGTATCATGGGAGATGTGATCACAAGCAAGACACCAGTGAGTCACGTAGTGAGATGGTGGGGTTTTTTCGCCCAGCTGCAGGACTTTCATAGAAACTCTGCCTTACCCACAGTGCCTCTTGCTTTTCCTTATTCACATTTAGCTTTCCCAAGGGGTCGACAGATACATTTTCAAGTTTGAAATCGACAAAGCCCCGTCCGACAGAGGCAACCTCATGATCTACCTGGACAAGGTAAAGACTCGACAAGGGGCTTCTCTGATCCTGTGTTAATTTCATGGGCTCCTGCTGAGCCAAACTGCAGTCCCAGATACACCCTGGCATTCCCGCAGACGTCAGCAAGTTGACAAACTGCAACCCATGGCCAAATTTTACTGACTGGCCCAGATTCAGGCTTTCCACAGGGAATAACTGAATGGGCCAGACTCTCAGCTGATGTATGTGGATGTAGGCCCATTGACTTTAATGGGAAATGCAGCATCTGATATTAAGGCTGAATTTGCTTCTCTCTGTCATTCACTTCTCTAGTTCTTCTTTCCTCCACCTCCCTCACTTTCTCTTTCCCCTCTTCTTTCCCCAACATCTCCCCTTCTCTTATTCTTTTTCATTCTGTCTCTTCCATTCAGCCAGCCTTCAGCCTAAGCAATCCTGTTATTTCCCCACCCCCACCCAGGTTTCTCACAGAGAGGATGAATGCCTGCAGTTTAAAGCTCACCAGTTTTTCGAAGTTGGTCTCATTCAGCCGGCATCCGTCACAGTCTACGACTATTACAGCATAGGTAACAGATTGCAGCTCTCCTCACCATTCAAGGCACCATGGCTTCAAATTCTGCTCTGGGTCACATTGGTATCATTACCTCTTGCAGTCTTTTGCTGCAGTACTTAGGCATCATTATCCCCCTGTAACAGAGGGGATGCACTGAGATGGTAAGAGACTTGCCCTCAGGTAAGGCCTGGACAGCTAGTAGCACAGCTGGGAGCAGATTGCCAGTTCAGAGCTCTAAGTACAGCTTCCGCACACACAGTCCCCTCCCACCATTGGAAATAGAACCTAGGCGTCCTGAATCCCCATGTCCTGCTCTACACTAGCTCACGCTCCCATCCTTTTCCAGATTACTGTACCCCTTTCAGGAGTCTGATTTGTTGTGCGTACCCCAGTTTACCTCACTTAAAAATGACTTGCTTACAAAATCAGACAAAAATACAAACGTGTCCCAGCCACTCTAGTACTGGCAAATTGCTGTCTTCCTCATTTTTTACCATATAATTATAAAATAAATCAATTGGAATATAAATATTGGACTTACATTTCAGTGTGAGACGTGAGCCTGTTTTCACTTATGAGTCGTGTCATTCAGTGGCTGGAGGGCGGCAGCTGCTGGCCAGGTTCCCAGCTCTCATGGCAGCGCCGCCGCCAGCAGCAGCACAGACATTAGAGGACTTGAGCTGCTGCTGGCGGGAGCACTGCCTTCAGAGCTGTGGGGCCAGAGAGTGGCAGCTGCTGGCCAGGTTCCCAGCTCTCCAGGCAGTGCCGCCACCAGCAGCAGCACAGACATTAGAGGACTTGAGCTGCTGCTGGCGGGAGCACTGCCTTCAGAGCTGTGGGGCCAGAGAGTGGCAGCTGCTGGCCAGGTTCCCAGCTCTCATGGCAGCGCCGCCGCCAGCAGCAGCACAGACATTAGAGGACTTGAGCTGCTGCTGGCGGGAGCACTGCCTTCAGAGCTGTGGGGCCAGAGAGTGGCAGCTGCTGGCCAGGTTCCCAGCTCTCCAGGCAGTGCCGCCACCAGCAGCAGCACAGAAGTGGCCAGAAAGCGGTGGCTGCTGGCCGAGGTGTTCATGTTGTTTGTGGTAATGAGGACTATTTTTTCAATCCTGCTCCCATCCCGCCTCACAAGATGTACTCCCACTCGCTCCTGCATTGTTTATTGAATTTTTATCTTGCTCCTGCTATTATAGCAACAGGCCCTGCGGGATCCCAGTGCTGCTGCAGGGCTCTAGAGTGTAAAACTAGGCAAATATCTAGATAAGTTAACATATCCCCTGCGGTACCGCTAGGGTATGTGTCCCCCTGGTTGAGAACTACTGGATTAGAACACGGGGGTTTAGACTCATAGTCTTTAAGGCCAGACAGCACCATCCTGATCATCTAGTCTGGTTTACTGCCCACCTCCCAGTTCCTCCTGTTCCAACATTACCCCATGCTGGAAATATATGGTCACACTCATCACCTCAACACACCCAAGCAAAGGCAGACAAAATAATAAGGGGAACCTCTGACTACAGGCAATAATTATCCTACTTGCCCTCTCCTCCCGTTTTACCTCCTGAGATGAATTTGCTACTAGTGTGATTAAGAGGGTGTCTCCAACAAGCACCAGCCCGTCATTTCAAGCTGATGGTTTCCTATAGCTAAGAAAGTCGTTCCCACAAACTGCTGCTCCCTTCCCCAGGGTCACCCAGTGGGACTTCTGCTTGAGTAAGGGCTTCAGGGTTGTCTCCTAGGTGCTGTAAACCGTGGCCGTTGTTCTGCGGGAGGGGGAATGATCTGTGTCTCTGATCTTTCTCTAGATGACCGATGCACCAAGTTCTACCACCCGTCTAAGCAGAGCGGGCTCTTCAATAAGATCTGTCATGGGGAAGTCTGCCGCTGTGCAGAAGGTAAGGAGAGTCCTGTCTCTGCTTACATCTCGGGTGGGGGCTCCCCTCTCAGCTTTACTAGCAAACGTGCAGTCCCAGGCCCCCCAGCATCAGCCCCCTCCGTCGCCGATCAGGGCCCTCCTTCCCTCTGGGCTCTGGGTGAGTCTCACGGCAGCCACAGGCAGGATGGTCCCTGGGTCTGTCCCCCAGCCTGGAGCTCTGACTCTTGGCCGGCTGTGTCCTTGCTACAGCACCACCACATACAGCAATGGTGGGACCAGGGTCGGGGTGAGGGCACCCTCAGTGGAAATATGTGGGGGATGCACCCCCACATGACCTCATGCATGCCTGGGGAGGGGAGGCAAGAGAGGACCCAGAAGAGACTGAAGGGTCTGGGACCGGGCCAGGGAGTGGAATCCAGATGGGCTGGAATGGGCCGTGGAGGAGGTAGGAGCCCCTGGGACCCACCTTTCCAGCCTGAAGCCTGCTCCTCACCCCTGCAGAGTGTCAATATCTTCCTTCACTCCCTCTCCTATCCCTCCTCCCCTGCATTCACAGAGGGTTTCCACCCTCCACCACCTACCCTCACCTGTGGTCCCTCCCTCCCTTCTCCAGTGGCAAATGCACCTGCCAATCGCAGGAGAGCTGGTAGCAGGACATAGGAGCGGAATTTCTCTAGCCAGCCAGGTGACTGGGAGGGAGCGGGTATTGGAGATGTCAGTTCCTCCTCTCTGCCCATCAGGGCCTTGGGGGCTGGGCCAAGCCAGCTGATCCATGGAGTGGGGCTGCACACATTGAAGCAGGGCAATCTGGGGTGCAGGAGTTGCTGGGTTTCCAGCCATTCCAATGGGGATGCTCCCCCCTGGTTCTGAAACTTCAGTGGAAACCTACCAGCTGTTTCAATGGTTGGAATCCGGCCTGGGGAGATGACATGAAGTCAGGCACTTCTTTAAAATATCTGGGTTCTCTCATTCCAGGATGCCCACAGCTGGCACCCCCTCAGCCCTCCTGCTGTCAGTTTCAGCACAGAGGCCAAGTATTGAATGATCCATGGAGGCTCCACTCCCTGCTGACTCTTAGGAAGGGGTCCTCTAGAAGAGGGTGGAGACCCACTAGTGGGGCCGTTGTTCAGTGGGGAACTTGCTGTAGCCCTGCTGTCTGCCGGGCATACAGAGAGGCGCTCAGTCTCCGGATCTGTCCTTCCCATCACCTTTGATTCCGCATCTGCAGCTCCACTAAGTCCTGTGACCAGGCTCCTCCTGGCGCTGACCCAGGCAGAGATCCATCAGTGCAGAGAGGGAAGTTAGCTGGGATTGCCAGGCCTACTTATGGTTCTTGGTTATTTCATACACCCAGGCAGAGTTCCTCTGGGCAACATCTACTGATTCCTTTGCAGAGCTGTCTGAGTCTGTCTGCTCAGGATCGCCTCATTTAGACCCTGCAACCTACCCCTCCATCCCTTGTTTCTTCTTTTACTGTGCCCCATAACCCAGGCACTGACTTTTATTTTTCCTGGTGGTCCCTTCTCCCAAGACCCCACCCTCGCTCTGCCACTTCCTGTCCCCTCTCTGCCCCTTCCCCAGAGGCCCCCACCAGCTGCTCTCCGCGGAATGCCTCCTGCCGCCCGCCAAACAGCTGATCGGCAGCCCCACCGAATGGCTGTGGCTGGTGGATTCTGAGAACTCCCAATTTTTTTTCCAGGGGGGTTGAGCCCCACAGAACCCATGGCGTCGGTGCCTATGCCCCGTAATGTGATGGGTGGTTGGCTTCATGGCCACTCCCTTGTCGGAGGAGGTGGGCCTGTCACTGGTCACTGTGTGGGTTAGCGTGGCTCACCCAGGATTCAAATAGGTGGGCACCTGTGGGTCACTAACAACAGAGCTGAAACTATGGTCTCCCTTGGTGATTCTCTACCCATCTTCCTTCCCCATAGAAAGCTGCTTCATGCAGCAGAAAATAGACGGTCCCATCACTCTGAACAAGCGAATGGAAGAAGCCTGCAAACCTGGAGTGGATTATGGTAAATCTGTGATTTGGATCTGCTGGGTCTTTTTCCATGAGGAAAGCGAAGAGACAGGGTTCGGAATTCGATTTGGATTGTAAAGTTTGCTTTTAAGCCTGATTCAGGGGTAAGGTGTGGATCTGCTGGGGCAGAAACCTGATGAGATTTTGGGGCCTTAAACTCCCAGAAATGAACACGATCAGATGACTGTTTAAGATTCAGTGTAGCCCTAAGTATTTATCTGCTCCCCATTTCCCTAGTATCTGAGCACTTCACAATCTTTAATGTGTTTAGCCTCACAACTTCCTGTGAGGCAGGGCAGTGCTATTATCCCCATGGTACAAAAGGGGAAACTGAGGCATGGAACAACTAAGTGACTTGCCCAAGGCCATGCCGAAAGTCTGTGGTGGAGCAAGGAAATGAACCCCAGTCTCCAGCTATTGCCCTCACCATGCACCATCTTTCTCACAGCCTGTCTGGGGAGTCAGTTACACAGTGAATTCACTACTGAAAAATACTGCAGACCTTCAACTGGTGTTTTGTATGTCTTCCTTTTTTTAAAGTGTATAAAACCAGGCTTGTTAGAAGTGAAGAAGTGGACGGGTCTGACTACTACACCATGGAAATTTTGGAAATCATTAAAGCAGGTAAGAGCTCCCCTTCTACAATCAGGGTGCAATTTCTTTGAATGGCCTTTGGGATAAAGGCTGGCGTAAGAGCTATTTCTCTTAGCCAGAGGAAGTGCTAAAGCCCCAAGGCTAATCTAGTCTCATGCTCCAGGGCGTTAACCTATCACCACAAGGGAACAAGAAAGAATTTGCTCAACCCACCTAGGCAGCCATGCCACGAAGAGGCAGACAAAATAACAGGGGGAACCGCTCCCTGTGGTCAGCCTGGCACAATTGACCAGTCTCATTATGGGCTTTTTCAGCCTTCCTCTGAAGCAATTGGCATTGGCCATTGTGGGAGTCAAGATCCCAGACTTGGTGGCCCTTTGGCCCAAGCTGCTATAGGGGAGGTGGAGTCTCTCTTCCTCAATGCTGACTTTTATAAATCAATATAAAGGCAAAGGAAGCAGGGATCTAACTGAGCTCAAAGCGGCTTCACTCACTGGGAGCTGATATGACTGTTCTAATTATTTTTATTACCTGAGATTAGGGGCCCCTTGTGCTAAGCACTGGACATATCCAGATACAACCCCTGCCTTGACGAGGTTACAATCTAAATCGACAGTGGGTGGATTTATTAGCCCCATTTCACAGGTGGGGAATTGAGTCCCAGGGAGATCGAGTGACTTGTGCAAGGTCACACCAGGAATCTGTGGCAGAAACAGGAGCTGAGGCCTGACCTCTTCAGGCCCAGCCCATTGCCACAACCACAAGACGGTCCTTCCTGTTTCTAATGACTGCTGGAGCTTCAGTGATTGGTTATCGTAGCAGTCATACTGGAGCTGAATTTGTACTGAAACCTCAAGAGAACACCTAGGATTCTCCTCTTCTCTGTTCCTTTTGTTTTCATCCGTCTCCACCCCGTATTATCTCCTCCTCACTCTGCTCTTATGTGTGGCATCTTTTTTCACCCTCTCCCCCCTTCCCAGGAACTGATGAAAATCCACAAGGAAAAACCCGCCAATTCATCAGCCACACAAAATGCAGGGAGTCTCTGAGGCTGGAGCGTAACAAAGACTACTTGATCTGGGGAGTCAGCACCGACTTGTGGTCCAGGAAAGCTGAGTAAGTAGCCTCCTGTGGTTACCCTTCGTTAGTCAGTTTCAAGCAGACACGCCCTTAACTAATTACCCTATCTCTTTTAGGTACCTATCAGGCCCCCATTATTGTACTTTCTGAGAGCCTCACAATATCGAATGTATTTATTCTCACTAAGGGAGGCAGGGCAGTGTTATTACCCTCATTTAACAGATGGGTAAACTGAGGCACAGACAGCCTAAGGTCCAGGTCCTCAAAGGTATTGAGGCACCTAACTCTCACTGACTGGCCTTAAGTGACCTCTGCAAAGTACCAAAAGGAAGTTTCTGGAGTTGCTGGGAATTGAATCCAGGTTTGCCTCGTAGTCTAACCCTGGACCACCATTCCTCACAGGGGCTACCCAACTATTTCACCAGCGCAAATCACATTGACAGTGCAATTTCATGGTCCCTGCATCCAGCCACAGTTATATCACTTAGGTTTAAATTGGGTGGAAATATAATTAATTAGGGTATAAACTGCACCTAAAAATGAGCTTCAGCAACAAAGATGCAGCTCACAGAGGCTGAAAGTTCCATCCTCATGCTGTATCTGGAGCATTGCATGCTGGAATCTGTAGTCTCTCTGGACCTATGAGATGGGAGGGAACCCACTGTTTCTCTGCAAGTCAGATGTGGCCCTTAGGCACAGGTGGAGTGTGAGCCACCTGTTTGGGGAGGCTAGACCTCAGCCTTGCCCGTCCTCTGCCCCTCATAGAATCATAGAGTATCAGGGTTGGAAGGGACCTCAGGAGGTCATTTAGTCCAATCCACTGCTCAAAGCAGGACCAATCCCAAAACAGATTTTTGCCCCAGATCCCTAAATGGCTCCCTCAAGGATTGAGCTCATAACCTGGGGTTTAGCAGGCCAATGCTCAAACCACCGGGCTATCCCTCCCTCCTGCTGGAGCCCCCAGCCTGCCACCCCCCCTGCCCCAGCCCCGGGCCACTCTGGCTGGCCAACCTGAGTGCCCTCAGCACTGAAGCCTTGGGTGCTGCAGCCCCAGCATCCCCAGCCCCGGAGCACCAGGTGCTGCAGCCCCAGTGCCCCCTGCCCAGGAGCGTCATGTGCTGTGGCACCAGGAAGC
The DNA here is from genome assembly GCF_020497125.1 of Mauremys mutica. Taxonomy (NCBI): domain Eukaryota; kingdom Metazoa; phylum Chordata; order Testudines; family Geoemydidae; genus Mauremys; species Mauremys mutica. The sequence goes on along the minus strand of NC_059091.1, from coordinate 12,114,338 downwards.
CCCAGTGCTGGGAGGCCCCAGCACCGGAGGCACCCAACCGCCTCAAGTCCCGAGCTGCAGGCCAGCCTGTGCTAGCCCCAGCCCTAGCCCTAGCCCCAGCCCCCTTGGGGAATAGGAGCAGCCTGCATGGGCTGTGACCAGGGGGACGCAGCGGGAAGCTCAGGGCAGAGCATGAGTGTGGCCACGCCTGGCTGTTTGAGGAGACTCAGCCTCCCCAGGCCTGCCATACCCACTGCCCATGTCCTTGGGCAAACCCGGATGCCCTTAAGGAACTGAGCAAACAAGTTGGACAAATTTTGTGCTTTATTGCTCACGCTTCTGCCTGTCTGTCCCAGGCTATCCTACATCATTGGCAAGGACACCTGGATCGAGAAGTGGCCCAATGAGGACGAATGCCAGGAGCCGGATTTCCAGAGACTCTGCCAGGAATTCCTTGAGTTCTCTGAAGCCATGACCATGTTTGGCTGCCCAACCTAAACTTGGACCCAGTTTTCCCAGCAGCCCCAATGGGTCAGTGTGAGCTGAGATGGAGCATAACACTCAGGTGGAGACATCTCCACTCAGAGTCCCAATGCTGCTGACACTCGCCGCTAGCCCTGTCCTCTTTGGGGGTTTCACTCTCTTTTCTTCTTATTGTTTCTATATATATAAAAGGCTGATTTCTTACCCTGGCCTGCTGTGTGACTTTTTACCAATCTTTACATAGTCTGCAATATAGCTTTATAAGTAACCAGCTACTAGGATCATGGATGCATGAGAAACACCTTAAATTAGATTAGGATGGACAAGCATGAATGGGTGGCTAGATACGCATGGATGGATATTTGAGAGCGAATCTTCTATACCTATGTGTGCCTAGGGTGACCACACAACCCGTTTTGGCCGGGACAGTCCCTTTTCTCAGCCCTGTCCCGGCTGGTACCATGGAGGGCAACAGACCCTCTCCACCAAAATGCACAACGCCGCCAGATGCCCCTGCCGAACAGAATTCTGAGGAGGCGGAAGTAATCTTAGATCAGGAGGCAGCTCCTGCTACCTGTAACTCCTCGCCAGATGTTATGCCCCCTCCACCCACTGCTGGGGATGATCACAGGAACTTCCAGGATCTCTTCAAACAAATTGCTGACATGTTCTAGATCACCTTAGAAGAAGTCTCTCCTGGACATACTCCACACGTCCATGCCCAGATTGCCCTCTTGATTAACTCTGCACTCATGGAACCTGCCAAGAACATATGGCTGATCCCCGCTACCATCCATGCTTTAATCCACGGGTTGAGAACTACTGTGTTAAAGGCTCATTAGAGCAGTGGACCCCAAACTATGGGACAACCCCCCCTAGGAGTGTGTGGAGGAACATTCGATGGGGGGAGGCGCATGGCAGGGAGCCCCACCCAGCCCCACCCACCACCTGGGGCCGAGAGGGAGCACGACCCAGCCCCACACTGCTCCCACATCTGCTCCGCCCCATTTGCAGCTCCACTCAGTAGAGGGTGATCCTTGCAGTCAGCGCTGACCCCACTGTCCCAGCATGGTGGTAGGAAGCAGTGGAGGTGACTCAATAGCAGGTGTTTTCCTTGAGGGGGCGCTGTGCTGCTAAGGATGTCAGGCTTGAGCAAGAAGGTGGAAATCAGGGGGCCTGGACATGCTGTATTATTTACAGATACTGTGCCACTATGACAAGAGTCCAGATGTTTACTCCAGTGTCCACTTTGGTACAATTTTATCTCCCTCACTTCCCCCTGCAGTTCCTTTTGCATACGGAATTCATCTTCACTTCCTGTCCTAAACAGCTGTTTTTACAGTCGGTAAAAAGCTACCAGCTTCCTTCCCAGAGGTTTCTGCAGGGATTTATCTGGAGTTTGTCCCCTATATGTTCCTGTCCCTTTCAGACGAAGCAAGAGTACAGGCCTTTCACATCTGAGTCAACCCCTGTTTCCTAGTCAGCTCATACAGTGGGAGGGGATGAAGGGCTCTGATCTCTTATTGAGATCTGAAACGTCTGCAGTTAATCTTTGTGCCATGCCCAGATAACACAGGGCTAGACACCAAATAAATTCTTGGAGTAACAACAAGAATGAAACAACTTCACAGCTATGAAGCTCCACTAAGAAAGGATTATACCTTTTTCCCAGGTGGGTAAACTGAGGCACGGAATGCTCATGTGACTCACCCACAACAGCGCAGTGATAGAATTAGGGGTGATAGAACCCAGGAGTCGTGACTCCTGGCCATTGTGCTCTAAACTCTGGAAAATATTCCCAAGCTGTTCTGAGAATCAGGCTAGGAGCTAGGACTCCTGGGTTCTCTGCTCTAAATGCTGGGCAATATTCTCTCATTGTTCTGAGTATAGAACCCAGGAGTCCAGACCCCTAGCTCCCTGTTTCAACCAATAGACTTCCCATGTACGTGGACATACCTTCCCATACTCAGGAGCAGAACCCAGGAGACCTTTGTCTCATGCCTTGATTATGCAAATAAATCAGACAATTTGCACCTCTTGTATTTTTATAATTTTTTTTTTGGCTTATATGTTTTGCTTTTCTTGCTCATTCTTTGTGACTGTATTTTTATGTCTAGCCTGTTTGTCAGAGCTGTTTTAGTTATGTTCACAGGCAAGAAATGGGCTGCAATGTATCTTCTTTCTTTTTTTGCAACGGGAGAAGCCAGCGTCACATTGCAGCAATTTGCAAGTTCAGATTATGTATTAGGTATATTACAGTGGCACATAGGAGCTGCCTCCCTTCATTGTGCTAGGCCCTGTATGAACACAAACCAAAAAGTCCCTGCCCCAAATATCTTAGTCTGCTTATTTATTGTGTGTATCACAGGAGCACGTAGAGGCCTTGATAAAAAATGGGAGGTACCTGGTTGCTGTACACCCGTATAACAAAGAGACAGTCCCTGCCCGGAGAGCAACGTAACCCTGGGGGAGAGATGAGTCAGAGTTGGAAAGTTAAACACATGAGTGTCTGCAGGTTCAGGGCCTGAGTATTAAGGATGTTGACCTCAGCTTCGGCTTTGGCTTTGAATTTCTTGTCAATTTCAGGGGTAAATTAGGGGCAGCTGGTGCTGTATCCCAGCCCGGTGACACCAAACTCTGGTCACCTTCTTTCCGCCTTGCAAACATTCAGTGCCTAGAATTGACCCATTGCAACAGCCCTGCTGTGGGGCGGCCTCCTCCCATGCACCCCCTCATGGCCTCAAGGCAGTCCAGCAGGCAGCCCTCTGCCTCAGTTTCCCCCTTTTGAGGGGCTTCTGCAATAACTCACAAGCCCTTTCACAGCCCATCTCAGGTTTGGGTTTATTAAATTAATAAATATTTCAAAATAAAGTTTGCTAGTCCTTCCTCAAGTGCATCCATGCTCACCTCTTTATCAGGTCACCCCCAGACTTTTCCTGCCTGTTGTCCCACTCCCCAAGTCCCAGCAGGCTCCATTGGAGTCTACTCACACCCTGCAGTTTCTGTGCTAGTCTCTGTAGCCAATGAAGTTCACCGGAGTTGATCTGTAGGATTATAAAAGTGTAAGATTGATCATTATTTAGAGGAACTGTGTAGTAGACATGAATAAGACAAGCTGAAATGCAAGAACCTGTAGACTGAGGACTGCAAGACTTTGGTAATATTAAATTTCCTTAAATTTAAATAATAAAATGCTGTAACAACAGATATTGTCTCTAACATGTGCCTTAACCACAAGATAAAGGTGGTACGCCAACGTTAATGAGAACCTACATAGCCTATAGAATTCAGGGTCCTGTTGGATATGGACTGTTGTATGTTGGGTATGGACTGTTGTATTGTTCTCTGGTTCATTACACACGGTTTATTAAATTGTGTGTGGGTATCAAACCCAATGATCAGTGATTTTAAGGACACTGTGGCAATCCAAGATGGAGCCTGAAAACTGTCATCTTGTGACTCCATCTTGTGACCTTCTGTTCACTGTCAGCCCGGTCCGGATAAAACTGGTCTGAACGGGTTTTTCCCGCCACTGGGAGATCCCCAAGGTTCCATCACCTCAGCCTGTTTCCTGCCTTTCTGCGGATCGTACCATGTTTTCCCGTCGTAGATTCTGTAGAAGAGCTGGGGTCACAGGCTGATGGGACCATCCATCACAGCGACCGTGTGTGCGGTGTCGGGGCTCCGTGGCACTCGTGCGTCAGGGAAGTTCACCATTCGTGCCCGGAGTGAAAGGGAAAGAAGACGACACGTTACCCTCTCACCTGTCCTGTGCCTGGGGAACGTCACCATCCAGCGGGTTCCTGGTCCGCGTCTTCTGCCCTGACGTCACCGAGGGACTCCCCAGTGCTCCTCCTCCCAGGGTTTCAATGACCTGCGGAGTAGAGGTCCTGGACGTCACCCCGCCGCACCAGGGCTGGGAATGGAGTGAGAAAGCAATGGGGGTTTCCACGTTGGGGGTCAGATTTCCTGAACGCAGGTGGGTTTAGTTTCATTCTTGGGCCTGAGCCTCACGCTGGCAGGGCTGAGCTGCTGTGTCACTGGGCTGGTTTGTTATTTAGCTCCGAGTCATTTACATTTACCCCTTCGCGATCTGTGTAATTCTCTCCCCTCAGACATTTACCTCTTTGTTCTGAACCTTCTCTCTTGTCAGTTCGATTTATTGTGCCCCACGCCGGGGAGAGGGGAGGAGATCTGCACCAGGCCACCGCAGAGGACGAACCTGCTCTTTTGAGAAACAGGGGCTTGTTTCTATGCCGACACCTACAGCACTTTCCACATTCAGAGATATCTTGGCTCCCCTTTGAGATAACAGTTCCTTGTGTTTCCAGGGGACACAGACCAGGAGGAAAGAGCGGGGTGACACTTCCATGTACATGCGCAGATGTAGGTATAGACAGACTCACAGAAGAGGAAGGGGTGTCCAGAGCAGCAAAATTGAGCTTCCAATGGGAAACTCCCGAAGGAACCACACCTGTATTGATCCATCCATAAGCCGGCCAACAGACTCTAACACCATCCAGGAGGATGTGAGTATGTCGGTAGGTATAACTGGTACATGGTACTTATCTCTAGAAATTGTATATGCTGTGACATTTATTAACTTTACCAACAAAGCTATAAAACTACTAAAAGATAGATGCTCTTGTAATTGTCGGTGTTATTTACCTGTTCCTATGAACTCTAGATCCAGAACAAACAGAGATAACTCTGTTGAACTTGAGACTGTAGCCAACAGAGCTGATCCCACTAAAGTAGGATTAACATTAAATAGAATAAAAGGCTCCATCTCCCTAGAAATGCCCCTCTCTCCACATTCCTGCTGCTCTAAGCTCTTTATAGGGAAATCAGCTGACCCCTGCTCAGGTGAGCTACCTTAGTAATTAGGGTTGTCTGGTCCCAGGCCTCTAGCTCAGGGGTGGGCAAACTATGGCCCGTGGGCCGGATCCGGTCCCTCAAGGCTTTGGATCCGGCCCATGGGATTACCACCCCAGAGCCATCTTACCTCTGGCTTACCTGTAGCCAGAGATGCTGGCTGTGATGTCCCTGTGCCATAGAGTGGGATGACGGGTTTTCCTTTAACCTTTTCCATTTTTTCCTTATTTTTTTTTAATTGATTGTTTAATAAATTGTATTTGCTTTGACCTGTATGTAATGATCAGTGGGTGAGGGAAGCGTCCAGTGCAGAGAGAGCACCCTGAAGTGGGAGCACCTTAGCCCCCGCACTAAGTGACCATGACAAGGTTGGGGGTCGAGCCCCCCGGGAATCCTGCACCCAGCCTTGTTGGGGTTACGAGGACTCTGCCATGCAGGAGAGTGGAAGGGGAGCCCTTGAGGTCAGGCAGGACTCTGGGTAAAGGGAGTGGGAGCAAGGACTCAGATCCTTTCGCTAACCCATCTCACCAGGGTCGTGTATAAGCCAGGAAAGTTCCCCACAATAGTGGGACCATTCCCCCGCGTACACATACACAATGATCTCCACTGATTATTGCTTCAGAATCCCAGGGTTACTTACAGCAGCTGTCCGTGAGACACAGCTGATAAGCTGAATGCAAACACACCCAGCAGGTAGATAGCAGATCCTCCCATGGCACCAGAAGATGCTACTTCTCCCAGAAACATCTGCTTTTTGTTCGGATGCCTCTTCTAACCCCCGGTCAGTGGTCAATATATAATTGCAGAAGCTCCCAGCTCCCCAGCACTAACTTGATCTCAATACAGGGAAGGTGGGGTGGGTTAGCATCCCTGCCCCTCAGTCAGGAAGCAGAAGAGGCTACTTTAAGAGATGATCTTAGTGAATGTCATGCTGGGGGAAGGTACTAGACCAGTGGATTGATGGTCTCTATTTATCGCCAGGGGTACAGGACATCCCTGGGCAATGTGCCTCCGCCCCCAATGTAGGAGATAAGGCCCTCTATTGGCAGGATGGGCAATTTCAGCTCTCTAGTCTATTTCACTGCCTACTTGTGCCTATGTTTTTGTAACGTTGGCACGTTTTATCTAGGTATTGCACAGAGAACTCCCCCCCCCCAACATTTCAGGTGGCTAAAGCGGGATGCAGCACCACTCAGGTTTTTTGCCTGTTTTTTTTTTTGACGGGCCAAATGTGAGTGGTGTTGCAGCCTAGCACCTGGGCTCACAACGCCACTCACGTTTGGCTTGCCCGCCCCTCCATAGGTGGCATCGGGGGGGCAGGCCAGACCTGAGCAGCACTGCAAACCTGTGCACCGGGTCACAGTGCCACAGAGTTTGGGGGCCCCCTCAAACTGGGGGCCCAAGGCAAACAGCCCCTTTTGTCCCTCCCTTCTGGGTGACCCAGAATGCAGGAAATGTTCACTCCAATGAGGACAGGAGGCTTGCAGGGGTGTCAAAGTGGGACAGTCCCATGAACCCCAGGACTGTTGGGAGGTCTGGAACACCCGCCCCTCCCCCCCATTCAGGAATGACTTTCAGAAGCTTGGAGGGGAAATGAACCTGCGACGGGTTGGATCACAGAAACCCCCTTTGAGACTGCCACCTGGTGTGCTGAGACTACCCCTGAGCCCGCTTTCCCTGCCAGCTGGGGGGTTCAGTGCCCTGCTTGGTTTGAGCCAGACCCGCTAGCTTGCTACAAACCCAGACCCAAGTCTGAACCACGTCCCCTAACAGCTGCAGGCTTAACTGAAAACAGCTCAAGAAGTGTTCCTGTCTCTAACACTCAGATGCCCAGCTCCCAATGGAGTCCAAACCCCAAATAAATCCATTTTACCCTCTATAAAGCTTATACGGGGTAAACTCATAAATTGTTTGCCCTCTATAACACTGGTAGACAGATATGCACAGCTGTCGTTCCTCCCCCCCGATATTAATACATAATCTGGGTTAATTAATAAGTAGAAAGTGATTGTATTAAATACAAAAAGTAGGATTTAAGTGGTTCCAAGTAATAACAGACAGAACAAATTGAATTACCAAGCAAAATAAATTTTAAAAAAACCGCAAGTCTGAGCCTAATACAGTACGAAAACTGAATACAGATAAAACCTCACCCTCAGATGTTTCAATAAGCTTCCCGCCTTCCTAGTCTGGGCACTATCCTTTCCCCTGGTACAGCCCCCTTGTTCCAGCTCAGGTGGCAGCTAGGGGATTCCTCATGACTACAGTCACCTTTGTTCTGTTCCACCCACTTATATATCTTTTGCATAAGGCGGGAATCCTTTGACCCTCTCTGGGTTCCCACCCCACCCTATATGAGGCCAGCCAGTATCTGGGGGAGAGCGGGAGAAGTGCCTTGAACCTTCCAGTGTAGCAACATGTTGGAATTTCCTGGTAATCTCTGTGGACGTGAGGTGCGGGGCATGCCGGCCTCTTAGGAACCCCCAGGAAAAGAAAACTCAGCAGTTGCCCATCAAAGGGCAACAAAACAAAGGCTCTTCTGTATGTTAAATAGGTAGGGAGTGGGGTAGTTTAGAGCAAAGGGGCTGGGTGTCAGGATTCCTGGGTTCTAGCCATTGGGAAGGCTGGAACTTTTAAAAATTGGAACGACTCCCCCTTTTGTCTATTCTGTTGTTATTCTCTTGGGGAAAGACAGGGCAGAGCTATGCTGCAAGAAGCTTGCGCCAGGTATGAAAAATCATCAGTATCATACCTAGAAACTACTCAGGTATGTAAGCAGATCAGGAAATGTCTAGGGAGACATGATTAGGTTTATCTTTATGGCTTGTGGATTCCTCTGTGCTAACCCCGGTGCTTTTGTTTTGCTTGTATCCTTTAAGCTGGAGCTCAAGAAAGCTATTCTTGGTGCTTAATCCTTGTAGTTGCTTTTTTAAAATCTAGCAATAGCCTGAGCTCCCAGATGTATCTTCTTCCTTTTAAAAAAAATAAAATTTACCTTTTTTAAGAATAGAATTGAATTTTTGTGTCTTAAGAGGTTTGTGCATATGTTGTTTAATTAGCTAGTGTAACAGCTGATTTTCTTTTTCTTTCTAAGCTGTCCCCCAGATGGGGGCAGTGAAAGGGCTCGAGGGTACCTCACAGGAAGGAATTCCCAAGTGCGCCTTCCTGGGGTCTCAAAGGGGTTCTGCACTTGGGTGGAGGCAGCATCTTCCAATCCAAGGTCAGAAAAAAGCTGTAACCTTGGAAGTTTAATACAAGCTTAGAGAAGCCCGTATTAATTTTTAGAATCCTTGTGGACCCCCACCTTCTGCCCTCAGAACTCTTGGGTTCTATGCACAGCACTGGGAGGAGAGTGGGTGTTAGAGGGCTTAGCCCTTCACCCTCCCATTCCCTGGTCCTTCTCGCGTGAACAGAGAGCAGAAATACCCAAAGTCCGAAGGTGCAAACAATTCAATGTATACTGGGATGAACTTCCAGCAAGCAATGATTCCAATTTCCTTCCTCAGTGTCCCCATTCCCAGCTCGGACACCACAGGGCCTTGCCTGTGTCCCTGTTCCCATCCTGCCCCCTTAGCAAAACATGATTCCAATTCCACCCACCTTACTCCCTCATCGACTTCAGACTATATAGTAAAACTTGAGTTCTGCTTAGCTATACCTTAACCAGTCATTCTACTGAAATTTAACTAACCAATCCTAACATATTGTAACATGGTTATTTAACCAATTATATTCCATCACCTTAATTAGTTTACACCCAAAACAATTAATTATACAGCAGACAGAAACAGTCACAGAACCAGACAGAGATTATGCAGACAAACAATAGGGAAGTGGGGACTACAGTGATAGAACAATACAAAAATGAGGATTTCACATCCCAGCTATTGATAAGCGAGTTCTTGCCAGACAGGGTGCTATCAAATTAAGTTTTCTTTAAATCTTCTAGGCTTTTCCCTTTCTCTGGAAGTGATAGATTGGATCACATTTTTAACAGCCCAAAACTGCCTTATTTCTGTGTGACTGGTGAGGACAAGACCCTTCGCTTCCCAGTTTATGGCTGCCCGTGCTGTTTAGCCAAAGGCCTTAGCTTAAGACCAAGGCCTTATACTATCATAGTGCGAGAAGGCCTATAAACAGTCTTGTTTTGTACCTCTATAACTAGCTAAGTGATAAGAATACACTTACATTCTTAAAGTATAGGCCTTTGCAGACAAGCCTGAATATCTATATCCTAACAGTGGGGTCTAGTGGTTAGAGTGGTGTATACACTGGGACTCAGAACACCTGGGTTCAATCCTCAGCACTGGCAGGAGAGTGAGGTCTAGTGGTTAGAACGGTGTGTATGGTGGGACTCAGCACTCCTTGGTTCTAGCTTCAGCACCGAGGGGAGAGTCCAGTCTAGTGGTTAGAGACATCTGTATACTGGGACTGAGAACTCCTGGGTTCTATCCTGAACACAGAGGGTGAGTGGTGTCTAGTGGTTAGAGCAGTGTGCACCCTGGTACTCAGAACTCCTGGGTTTTATCCCTAGCACTGGGAGGAGAGTGGCGTCTAGTGCAGGGGTGGGCAAACTATGGCCCGGAGGTCACATCCGGCCCTTCAGACATTTTAATCTGGGCCTCGAGCTCCCGCTGGGGAGGAGGGTCATGGGCTTGCCCCGCTCCGCATGTACTGTGGTTCCTCATGGCTCCTGGAAGTAGTGGCATGTCCCTCCTCCAGCTCCTACATGTAGGGGCAGCCAAGGGGCTCCGGATGCTGCCCCCGCCCCAAGCGCCACCCGTGCTCCCATTGGCTATAATTCCTGGCCAATGGGAGCTGCAGGGGCGGTGCCTGCGGATGGGGCAGTGTGCAGAGCTGTTTGGCCATGCCTCCATGTAGAAGCCAGAAGGAGGACATACTGCTGCTTCTCGGAGCTGTTTGAGGGAAGCACCTCCCGGAGCCTGCACCCCTGATCCCCTCCCGCGCCCCAACCCCCTGCCCCAGCCCTGATCCCGCTCCTGCCCTTCAAACCCCTTGGGGTCCCAGTCTAGAGCACCCTCCTGCACCACAAACTCTCTTCCTCAGCCCCACCCGAGAGCCCACACCCCCAGCCAGAGCCCTCACCTCCCCACCCCCAGCCCGGAGCCCCTACCCGCACACTGAACTCCTCATTTCTGGACCCACCACGGAGCCTGCACCCCCAGCTGGATCCCTCACCCTTTCCCACACCCCAACCCCAAGTTCATGAGCATCCATGGCCCGCCATACAATTTCCATACTCAGGGGCCAAAATGTTTGCCCACCCCTGGTCTAGTGGTTAGACTGGGGAAATGAGAATCAGGACTTCTGGGTTCTAATCCTGGCTCTTGATTTGGAGTTTTTCCTAATTTACTTTTCACTCACATAGCTCAGAAGATACTTTGCATGTTCAGTGCCCTTTACAAAGAGGGTCACTGCCCTGGGAAGAAGACAGGGGAGTAAGCAGACTCCAAAGTTCCTATCAATAAGTATTAAGCCACTAGCCACATGAAGACAGGATCAGGGGAACTCCTGCCTGTCAATTCTCCTTTCAGTCCATTGCACTCTTAGGCCTTGTCTACACTACAAGACTATTTCGAATCAACTTAGTTCGAATTTGTGGATTCGACCTTATGAAGTCGAATTTGTGTATCCATACTAAATACACTAATTCGAATTTCTGAGTCCACATTCACGGGGCCAGCGTCGACTTTGGAAGCGGTGCACTGTGGGAAGCTATCCCACAGTTCCCGCAGTCCCCGCTGCCCATTGGAATGCTGGGTAGAGCCCCCAATGCCTGCTGGGGGGAGAAATGTGTCGAGGGTGGTTTTGGGTAAGTGTCGTCATTGAACCGTCAATCACAACCTCCCTCCCTCCCTCCCTCCCTCCGTGAAAGCGCCTGCGGGCAATCTGTTCGTGCACTTTTCTGGTCAGTGACAGCGCGGACGCCACAGCACTGCAAGCATGGAGCCCGCTGCGATCATCGCCGTTTTCTCCTCCTCGCACTTTATCGTCCACCTCTTCCACAGTCAGCTGCTGAGAAATTGGGCTACTTTTAAATGGTGCTGCAAGCACTGGGGGACCATAGGGGACGTTTTACAAACATCAACATCGGGTGGCCGGGCAAGGTTCATGATGCGTGTGTTTTCAGGAACTGTGGGCTGCTCAGACGCCTGCAGGAAGGTAGTTTCTTCCCGGACCACGAAATAACTGTTGTGGATGTGCAGATGCCTATAGTCATCCTCGGGGACCCAGCCTGCCCGCTAATGCACTTGCTCATGAAGCCCTATACAGGCGCCTGGGACAGCGACAAGGAACTCTTCAAATACCAGCGAGCAGCAAGCAGCGTGACCTGTGACTGTTCAGTTTCTTTACAGAGAAGCTGAACCTGCCCCTGTTTCTTTACCCGGTTACTGTTGACTCTCCTCTTCGGTTACATACCCCGTTCACCCCGTTACCCCCACTTCCAGCACACGTGTAAAAATAAAATACATGTCCCATTATTACTTAACAAAGGTTTCTTTATTCATGACTTTTCGTGAAAGGGTTGAAACTGGGACGCAGGCTGTGCTGGGTAGGGTGTGCGGTGATGTAAAGACCGCCTCTAAACTCAAGGAATGACAGGCTCCTGCTCCTAGAGCGGTCCGCAGTGCCGGAAGTCTTCTTTCAACGGAGCCTGCCATCCCTCTTTATGGAATTCTGTGTGCGGGCGGATATGTGACCTTGTGGTGGAGGAGGACGGATACAGATTCCTCAGCTGCGTGACTCAGCGGTCCAGGACAAGGACCACTGTATAAGATCTGTAACCGCCCTCCCCCAATGCAAAGTCACATCTCCCCCACCCACACAGATCCTGGAAACCACCTCCAAAAACCGACCAGATTGCCTACTGACTGCACCGTGTGTGTGACCCGCTGCTGATCTTGCCCCCGTGTCTGTACCCTGGGAAAGGTGACTGTCCTATGCAATTAACCACACCCTTCCCCACGCCCCCCATTCGAACACAGTCTTCTTTGAAAAAACATAACGGAAACAGTAATTAACAGCAAATCATTTTTATGAATTAAGTAGACAGTTAGGGGATGGGACTGGGATTGGGACTACTGTGAGTCTGGAAGTGAAGGACTTCGGCAACTGTAGGGTATGAGAGCTTTTGGGTACTTGAGCACTGTGCTGTGGTGCAGTGACAGTATTCACGTCCCCGGCCGCCCCTCCTCCTGATTATTTTCGGTGAGGGGGGTATGGGACTTTGTGGCGGGGGAGGGCAGTTGCAGATACACTGCAGGGGGGCTCTGTCCTCCTGCGGTCCTGCAGAACATCCACAAGGCGCCTGAGCGTGTCCGTTTGCTCCCTCACTAGTCCAAGCATTGTTTCAGTCGCCTGCTTGTCTTCCTCATGCCACCTCTCCTCCCGTTCGCTGTGTGAGTGCTGGCACAGAGAGACGGTCTCCCTCCACTGGCTCTGCTGGTCCGCCTCTGCTAGGTAGCAGCCCATACGTTCCTTGAACATCTTGTCCCTTGTCTTTTTCTTTCGCCGCCTAATCTTTGCCAGCCTCTGCGAGGGGGATGCTGTGGCAGGTCTGGAGACAGTGGAAGCTGTGAGATGGGAAACAGGGAGTGAATTCCTTGCAAAGATACATTTTTGCGAACAATTAACTGAGTCTAGGCTGTCTCTGTGAATTCTGGGTTGAGACCCCTGTGCCTGCTGGGGCAGAAATCATTTTCGCGGTGGATTCTGGGTAAATGTCGCCAGTCATTCCTTCCTCCGGGAAAGCAACGGCAGACAATCATTTCAAGCCCGTTTTCCCAGAATTGCCCTGGCATATGCCATAGCGTGGCAACCATGGACACTGTTTTGCCTTTTGTGTATGTCACCGTATGTGTACTAGATGCCGCTGACAGAGGCGGGCCAGCAGCGCTACACAGCAGCATGCTTTTGCTTTTGCATGACAGCAGAGATGGTTACCAGCCATATTGTACCATCAACCATACCATAAATTGGTAATAAGATGGTAATAAGATGGGCATGGTTACCTGTCCTTTTGCACTGCCCCATTTGGGGCTGTCATAAGTGCCCCTGGCCGAGCAGCCAGGGGCGCAAAAGCAAAAATTGGGAATGACTCCCTGAGTCAATCCCTCCTTTTTGGTATCTAAAAATAGAATCAGTCCTGCCTAGATTATGGGCAAGTGTACTAGAGAACCACTGTATCATAGAACCAGAGAGCACAGCCGCTCTGTGTCTGATCCTGCATAAATTATGAGCTGTATGCTATTCACAGGGGGTGCTCCTGCAACAACACCACCTGTTCATTCCGTTCTTACCTCAGCCTTCCTGGGCTACCATACCATTGTCCCCCCACTTGTGTGATGAAGTAATAAAGAATGCAGGAATAAGACACAGTGACTTGTTTGTGAGAAATGACTGGAAGGAAGCCTCCAGCTGCAATGATAGTCCAGGCAGGACATTAAGGAGTGTGGATGAAGGAGCCCATCATCCCTCTGCTAGTCCAGGGGCAATTGAATCTTTTATTTACAATGAAGGGTGGGGGCTGATGGAGCTCAGCCCCCTTTTGCAATGATGAGGACAGTTACCAGCCATATTGTACCATCAGCCATCAAAAATTAGGGACAGGCGCCCTTGATCGACCTTACTGATACTAGTCGGCATGGTTACCAGCCCTTTTGCACTGCCCCATATGCCAAGAGGCTGATGATGAGGATGGATTTCCATCGTTTTGTACCATCAGCCATCCATAGCGTGGGGGGAGCAAGGATGTTGGTGTTGAGTGCTGCACCATCGCGTCTATCTGCAGCATTCAGTACAGATAGGGTGACATGTAAAAGACTCAACAGAGGATTGTTTTCACTTCTGGTGGTGGGTGGGGTGTGTGCGCAAATCGCCGAACTATGCCCTGACCCGCCGCAGACACTGTGTTTGACCCTAGAAGCATTTGGAGCTCATCCAAGAATGCAAATACTTTTCGGAGACAGCAGGAACTGTGGGATACCTTGCGTCCTCATTCCCCCCTCCCTCCATGAGCGTCCATTATATTCTTTGGCTTTCCGTTACGCTCGTCACGCAGCTGCGTGCTGAGTCTGTGCTATGCCGTCTGTCCGTAGAGTTTTTAAAAATACTTTGGACCAGGCGTAACATTACAGTAATTACCCTAATTAGATGCAGGAGTCTCCGAGCGAGATCACTCTGAGGAGGGTCACTGAAGGAGATAGAGAGCGCATGCTGCGTGAAAGCTAGCATGAACCAGGGCCCGATGCAGCCGTGCTCGGGGAGGCAGTGCTCCCTGAGTTCCTCATGAAAGCCTCGCGTGGAAAACTGTGCTACCATGGAGCACCCAATAAGGCAGCTCTCCCCAGGAACCTCCTGCGGAGGCTTTTCGATTAACGCAAGGAGAGCTTCGTGGAGATCTCCAAGGATGATTTCTGTTCTATCCCCATATCTAGAGAGCCCTCCTTTTCACACAGTTCAGATTCCTGTTATATTAAGAATAAAAGTTAACATGGTTACAGCACTTACCGACTGCTCCTTCCCCTGATTCAGGGTCCGGGTTAATGGCCGGGGAGGGTTGTTGGGGGATCTCCGTCACGGTAATGAATAGATCCTGGCTGTCGGGGAAACCAGCGTTGTAAGCTCTGTCACCTGCCTCGTCCTCCACAAACCCTTCCTCATCTTCCCCGTCCGCGAACATCACCGAGGAACTGGCCGTCGACACTGTCCCATCGTCAGAGTCCACGGTCACTGGTGGGGCAGTGGTGGCAGGCTCCGTAGCGTCTGTTTGCCGCTTTGATTTTTTGGTAGCCTTGCCTGGGGTCCTTGGTTTTCACGCGGCGATGCGTTGCATGACGGCTGTATCCTCTGTCTGGATCATGGCTTTGGAGACCTTCTCGTAGGTCTTTGCATTCCGTTTGTTGGAGCGCAGCTCCGAAAGCACAGACTCCTCGCCCCACACACCGATCAGATCCAAGAGTTCCCGGTCAGTCTAAGCCGGGTCCCTCTTTCTATTCAGAGATTACATGAACTCCTCTGCTGGAGAGCTCTGCATTGCTGCCGGTGCTGCTGAGCTCGCCCCGATGTCCAACCACAAAATGAGATTCTAACTGTCCAGACAGGAAAAGGAATTCAAATTTTCCCGGGTCGTTTCCTCTGTGGCGCTGATCAGAGCATCGAAGCTCGGACTGCTGTCCAGAGCGTCAACAGAGTGGTGCACTGTGGGATAGCTCCCGGAGCTACTAAGTTCGATTTGCATCCACACCTAGCCTAATTCGAGCTAGCCATGTCGAATTTAGCGTTACTCCACCTGTCGGGGTGGAGTACCAAATTCGAACTAAAGAGCCCTCTAGTTCGAATTAAATGGCTTCCTAGTGTGGACGGTTGAGCGGTTAGTTCGAATTAACGCTGCTAAATTCGAATTAAAGTCCTAGTGTAGACCAGGCCTTATAAATAAGAATGTAATACACTGGCATATCGGATGTGGTCATGTCACTCTCTAGTGGCTGACTACAATCGCTTGCTCATTGCTCATTGCTAAGGTTAGACCAAGTAGCAGGAGATGTTGTGTGACACAGCTAAGATAGCGGGTGAGCTGTAAAGCCATCCAGATGCTAGCAAACTGGCATGCAAATAATCCCATCTGCAAATAAGGGGACATGCAGTTAAACACAGTGGTATGACATGCCAATAAACCAATATGCAAAAGAAATTGGTACGTAAATCAGCAGCATGCAGCAAAGCTAACGGGGTTCTTCCAGCTTTACTCTGAGCACAATAATAGCAGCTTCTAGCCCCTGATACTAAGGCCCTGCCTTTCCCTGAAAATCCCCAGGGGTTTCCCTTTCTCATGTTCCCTCTTGTTTTCAAGTTGCAACAGGGGTCTGTTGACCGAGGAAGGATTTATTGGGCAAGTATTGAACCCAGCTCTTTATCCAGCCGAGATCACAGTCCACCCATATATTTGTTCAATAACGTGCGCAGGTTGTCTGTGGGTTGGAGGGTCAGGGCCATGTTCATCTGAATCTATCTAATATTAAATTATTCAATGTGAAAGGTGGAATTTTCCAGAAGCCTGTGTCTGAAATTCAGCAAGTGTGCCTAGAAGCATGCAGACCCCGGATATTTCACGCAGCAGCTACAAGGTGGCTCGCTAATCCTGCAAATTACACGTATTGGGCACGCTGCATTTCTTTTATGTTCTTTCTGTAGCAACTTGTGGCAAATAGTATAAAGTGCAGATCTTAAACTGCAGTTTGTGGAGACCGCCTCAGGCTAAACTTACTGTTTTGACATTTATTTCTATTTTCTGCATCACACTATTTGGCTTGAGTGTTTTCATGTTTCATCACCACTCCAAGATGACTAAGGAGAGATAGGACACAGGTGTATAGAATGAGGACTGGTGTCGAGAAAATGACTAAGGAAGTTGTAACACAGCGTGCACTCACGGCTGTGGTGCCTCCTGCTGGCTACCTCGGGAATTAGCTCATCCTAGCCTCAGAGCACCTCCTGATGTCACTACTTATCTTTTCATTATCAATCTCCACCACCATAATTCAGACTCCACATTTCTCCCAGCCTGCAGTGCCCCTTCTCCTGGGTACCACGCTGCAGCTGTGCCCACACACTCAGGGTCCTTCCCTCCCTGGTGAGCCCCAATCCCTTAAACCCACTTTGCCTCAGTGACCCACTGCCAGTCTTCATCTAGCCCCTTCCCTCGGGGCAAACTGCAGTCTGAAGTGGCCACTCATCATCGGCCAGGGAGTTTGACCTGCAGCCTCTTCCTTCCCTGGCTGCCACCCCACAGCCCTAATACCTCTTCCAGCCCTGACAGGAAGGCCTCTGCCTAGGGGTTTGCCAGGTTGGAGCTCCCCGAGCTCCCCCTGCCCTTCCCCAGCACTGCCCTGCCCTGCCCTGCCCAAAGTAGCCAGGTCCATCTCTCTCCAGGGTGGTCTGGTCTGCCCTCTTTTATACTTACTTGGCCAGCTCTGATTGGCTGCCTCCTGCCTCTTTCAGATTGGCTCTCAGTCCCAGCCCTCTCCAAGGGCTGGATTTTAACCCTTTCTAAGCCGGAGCGGGGTGACCACCCCGCTACAGAAGTGTTATTTACCCTTTCACATAACACAAGAACCAGGGGTCACTCAATTAAATTCATAGGTTTAAAACAACCAAAAGGAAGTACGTCACACATCAGGCAGTCAATCTGTGGAACTCATTGCCAGGGGATGTTATGAAGGCCAAATCTATAAGGGATTAAAAAAAAGAACTACATAAGTTAATGGAGGATAGATTCATCAATGCCAATTAGCCAAGATTCCCAGGGATGCAACCCCATGCTGTGGGGGTCCCTAAGCCTCTGACTGCCAGATGCTGGGACTGGACAACAGGGAATGGATAACTTGATAATTGCCCTGTTTTGTTCATTTCTTTTGCAACACCGGGCGTTGCCTGCTCTCGGAAGACAGGATACTGGGCTAGGACCATTGGTGTGACCCAGTATGGCCGTTCTTATCTTAATAATCCTCTTTCCACTGCTGGGAAGTCATTGTTAGGACAGAAAGGGCAAGATTAACCCTTTCATTGCAGGGCCACACATCCCCCACCAGTCCTAGAATAGTCAGAGAATTACTGTATAGGACAGCCTGGCAGAGTGGTCCAGCCTTTGTCTGGCTTCCTTATTCAGATTGTAAACAGTCTCTCATCATGAATCCATGCAACACCCAGCACAATGGATCCCTGATCTCAGCTCAGGCAGGGGCTGTCTCTCACTGTGTGTCTACACAGCACCTGGCACAACAGGGTCCTGATCTCAGCTGGGGCCTCCAGGCACTGCTGTGTTACAAATAATAACAAATATTCATTAATGAGGGCACAAAATCTACTTGCCCATTGATAGTGGGACAACTAATGACATTTTACCTGCCTGTTAAAATAAATGTGCAAGGCTGGTGTGTGGATTATGGATTATTATTGTGTACTCACCCCCAAATCAAGACTGGATACCTTTCTGGAAGGTATATACTTTAGTGGGTCACCAGTTAATGGGCTCAATACAGGGGGAACTGAGTGCAATACAATAGCCTGTGCTTTGCAGGAGGTCAGACTCCATGATCAGATGGTCTCTTGAAAATCTGTGTGTTTTGGACTAGATATTGCCTCCACCAGTGCAAACAGGTGTCGTTCCACTGACATGAGTGGGGGTAAACGGCTTGACATCCGCTGAGGGTCTGTTCCATTCAATACTCACTACTCATTCAATACAGTAACTCCACTGAGACCAGCCTGTGACCTGACCCTGAGTGTATAAATTAACCCTTTGGGGCAGGGACTGCATCTTGCTGAGTGTAGGTACAGTGCCTAGGACACTGGGCCCCCAATCTCAGCTGGCGTTTCCATAATACCAGGCCACAAACACGACCTAGTGGAAAAATTAAAACATTGCTTGTAAAACAAAGGGCAAAGCTGATTATTACAGTAGATGCAAGTCTTAGGCCTTGGGCTCACACATGGATTTGGGGCCAGCGCCTCGGGTGGTGCAAACCAGTGTCGGAGACAAACTTAAGTTTTTATTTTTTGGTTGGGTGCACCAGAGTCATATATATATATATATATATATATATATTATAATTGTATAGAGAGAGGGAGTGCTCTAGGGCACAGGTTTTTTTTAGTCCTATGCAGTTTTTTTTTTTTTTTTACAGGTAAACAATTATAGCAAGCATTTATACTTTTTGTTATATATAATAATAAGCAACAGTTGCATTTTGTTTATACATAGGCCATTTTGATATTTTATTTCTTTTACTTATATAGAGTCTACATTTTTTGTTATTGACACAAGGTCACAACAACTTCTCACACCGTTTTTTCCACTTGCCTTATGCAATCCTCGCTTTTACAAATCTCGCGTTATTAGGGTTACAGCTAGCCTAACTCTTGCTAACAGAGACTGTCATGCTTTGAAATTCCTGTCAGTTCTTGCTCTACTTCCACAACCCCCCCTTTTGTATTTCTAGTACAACACATATTTTTAAACCTTTATTTGCATTAAGCTTTGGATTTTAGATTTTACATTAAATACTTCAACCATAGGGGTTTTGATTGGATGCTATGACAATGCATTTTTAGCATGGGCATGAAGGCATTACTATTCTGTTTTTTACAACAAAAACAACATAATTCTAAACCAAACAACAATAAAAGCAGTAATATTTTTACAGTAATAGAAATGATGGGGTTGTTATACAGTTTTAGTTACAAAGCACAATACATTATACTTAATACATAAAGAAGACACTTTGTCTTTCATACAATTTATATACTTTTTAACTTGATATATATTTTGAAACATATGAATTTGCCCTTGTATTTTAGAGATTTTTTGAACCTTTGGTAACACTAACAGCAAATTTTGAAATTGATTAGGTACTAAGCTGGTCTAATTAAAAGGTATTTGGAACTTAAGGGCTACTTGCAAAATTTTATTTAGACCAGGTTAGTACCTAATCGATTTCATAGAATCATAGAATTCAAGATCAGAAGGGACCATTATGATCATCTAGTCTGACCTCCTGCAAGATGCAGGCCACATAAGCCGATCCACCCACTCCTTTAGCTAGCGACCCCTGCCCCATGCTTCGGAGGAAGGCGAAAAACCTCCAGGGCCACTGCCAATCTTCCCTGGAGGAAAATTCCTTCCCGACCCCAAATATGGCGGTCAGCTGAACCCCGAGCATGCGGGCAAGACTCTCCAGCCATACCCTCTGGAAAAAGGTTATATCATGTCATTGACCCATTGTACAATTTACCAGTGTGGCACTTAATTGACCTATTGACTAAGCCCGTTATCCTATCATACCATCTCCTCCATAAACTTATCTAGCTTAATCTTAAAGTCATGGAGGTCCTTCGCCCCCACTGTTTCCCTCGGTAGGCTGTTCCAGTATTGCACTCCCCTGATGGTTAGAAACCTTCGTCTAATTTCAAGCCTGAATTTCCTGACTGACAACTTATATCCGTTTGTCCTCGTGTCCACATTAGCACTGAGCTGAAATAATTCCTCTCCTTCCCTGGTATTTATCCCTCTGATATATTTAAAGAGTGCAATCATATCTCCTCTTATCCTTCTTTTGGTTAAGGAAAACAAACCGAGCTCCTCAAGTCTCCTTTCATACGACAGACCTTCCATTCCTCGGATCATTCTAGTGGCCCTTCTTTGTACCCGTTCCAGTTTGAATTCATCCTTCTTAAACATGGGAGACCAAAACTGCACACAATACTCCAAGTGAGGTCTCACCAACGCCTTATATAACGGGACTAGCACCTCCTTGTCCCTACTAGAAATACCTCGCCTAATGCATCCCAAGACCGCATTAGCTTTTTTGACGGCCACATCACATTGCCTACTCATAGTCATCCTACGATCAACCAGGACTCCTAGGTCCTTCTCCTCCTCCGTTACTTCCAACTGGTGCGTCCCTAGCTTATAACTAAACTTCTTGTTAGTCATCCCTAAATGCATTACCTTACACTTCTCACTATTGAATTTCATCCTGTTACTAATACTCCAGTTTACCAGGTCATCCAAATCTCCCTGGAGGATATCCCGATCCTTTTCCGAATTGGCAATACCTCCCAACTTGGTGTCATCCGCAAACTTTATCAGCCCACTCCTACTCTTGGTTCCCAGGTCAGCAATAAATAGATTGAATAAAATCGGACCCAAAACCGAACCTTGAGGAACTCCACTGGTAACCCCCCTCCAACCTGACAGTTCCCCCTTCAATACTACCCTCTGCAGTCTCCCCTTTAACCAGCTCCTTATCCACCTCTGGATTTTCATTTCGATCCCCATCTTTTCCAGTTTAACCAGTAATTCTTCATGCGGTACCGTATCAAACGCCTTACTGAAATCCAGATATATTAGATCCACCGCATTTCCCTTGTCTAAAAAATCTGTTACTTTCTCAAAGAAGGAGATCAGGTTGGTTTGGCACGATCTACCTTTCGTAAATCCATGCTGTAATTTATCCCAGTTGCCATCGGCCTCAAGGTCCGTAACCACTCTCTCTTTTAAGATTTTTTCCATGACTTTGCATACTACAGATGTTAAACTAACAGGCCTGTAGTTACCCGGGTCACTTTTTTTCCCCTTCTTGAATATAGGAACTACATTAGCTAATCTCCAGTCAAACGGTACAATCCCCGAATTTAGAGATTTATTAAAAATTATCGCTAACGGGCTAGCAATATCACTCGCCAATTCCCTTAATATTCTAGGATGAAGATTATCCGGGCCCCCTGATTTACTTCCGTTAAGCTGTTCCAGTTTGGCTTCTACCTCAGATACCGTAATGTCTACCCCCATATCTTCATTCCCATCGGTCCCTCTATCACTATTGCCTAGCCCTTCATTAGCCTCATTAAAGACTGAGGCAAAATATTCATTCAGATATTGTGCCATTCCAAGATTATCCCTAATCTCCACTCCGTTTAAAGTTTTAAGCGGTCCCACTTCTTCCTTTTTTGTTTTCTTCCTATTTATATGGCTAAAAAACCGTTTGCTATTGGTTTTAATCCCCTTCGCTAGGTCCATCTCCACCCGTCGCTTTGCCTTTCTCACTGCTTCCCTACACCCTCTGACCTCAATAAGGTAGGTTTCTTTGCTGATCCCTCCCATTTTCCACTCCTGGTACGCTTTCTGTTTTTTCTTAATGATCCCTCTAAGACGCTTGCTCATCCAGCTCGGTCTAAAACTGCTACCTACGAGCCGTTTTCCCCTTCTCGGGATACATGCCTCTGACAACTCCTGCAACTTCAACCTGAAGTAACCCCAGGCGTCATCTGCCTTTAGATCCCTAAATATGCTAGTCCAGTCCACTTCCCTAACTAGTCGCCTTAATTTAGTAAAGTTAGCCCTTTTGAAATCGTAAACCCTAGTCTCAGATGCAGTATTGATTATCCTCCCATTTATTTTGAAACGAATTAGCTCATGATCACTCGAGCCAAGGTTGTCCCCTATAACAATTTCCTCAACAAGGTCCTCGTTATTCACCAAAATCAAATCTAAAATGGCATCCCCCCTCGTCGGTTCAGCAACCACTTGATGAAGGAATTCATTAGCTATCACGTCTAGGAAAAGCTGAGCCCTATTATTATTACTAGCATTTGTTTCCCAATCTATATCCGGGAAGTTAAAGTCCCCCATGATCAAGCAGTTCCTATTAGTATTTACCTCCTTAAAAACATTAAAGAGCTCTCTATCCGTCTCCAAGCTAGATCCCGGCGGTCTATAGCACACCCCAATCACTATCCCGGGTGAGGCTCTGGTAGTTTTTTCCCCCAATGTGACCATTGCCCAGACAGACTCCGTATTATCCATTGCATTGCTAGTTATTTCATTACATTTCACCTCATTATTGATATACAATGCTACTCCCCCACCTTTACCTTTGCCTCGGTCTTTCCTAAACAGCACATACCCTTCCATACCTGTACTCCAGTCATGGCTACCGTTCCACCATGTTTCGGTTACTCCTACGATATCCGGTTTCAATTCTCGGACCAGGAGCTCCAGTTCCTCCATTTTGTTACCTAAGCTTCTTGCATTGGTGAACAAACATCCTAATCTTTCTTGTTGGGCTCCTCTCACTCTTTTCACCCCACTCAGTAGGGACACAGTACTTCCAGTATGACTTGTAGATCTAGTATCTGTCCCCCTGCTCTTCCTTACACCTAACTGTCCCCCTCTGGCTATATCTGTTGTTATCCAGTTGTTCTCACTCCCAATGAGTAAATTTGGCGTGGAGAGCACCAGGAGCTCTCCCAACCGTCTCCCCCCAGTGTCTAGTTTAAAGCTCTTTTAATCAGATGGGCCAGCCTCCCGCCTAGAATTCTACTTCCTTCCCTACTCAGGTGAAGCCCATCCCTTGAGAACAGTTGTCTGTCCCCAAAAGCCTCCCAGTGCCCATACATCCCAAAGCCCTCCTTGTAACACCACTCCCTCAGCCAACTATTAATCGTCACGATCCTGTCACCCCTTTGGCGCCCTTCCCTAGGGACAGGTAGAATCCCACTGAAGATCACCTGAGCCTCAATTTCCTTGAGCGTCTTACCCAACCTGGCATAGTCTCCCTTGATCCTTTCTAGTGAGAATCTAGCAGTGTCATTCGTTCCCACATGAAGGATGACCAAAGGGTTCTTACCTGCTCCTCTTAGGATTCTTTTCAACCTCAGGTCCACATCCCGTATTTTAGCGCCCGGTAGACAGCACACCCTTCTGTTCTCCGGATCGGCCCTGGTCACAGGCCTGTCCAACCTTCTCAGTATGGAATCCCCAATCACGTAGACCTGCCTTCGCCTGGGGACAGTGCGGTCCTCTAACCTATCCCCCGTTCCCCCTGGTTGCAAGTTCCTTC
>NC_059091.1:12073819-12090479 GCF_020497125.1 Mauremys mutica | reverse complement strand
CATTTCTATCCTCCCTTGTGGTTCCCCTTAAGCCATCCTGTATCCTCACTGGGCCCAAACTTGGTGCTACCTTCATAGACTCCTCTCCCTTTTCTATGGGACTGGCTGCTCGTCTCTTTTTCCTTGGCCTCCCACCATCAGCTACCATCTGCTTTACCCCTTCCTCATTCTCCAGACCTTCAAACCTGTTTCTTAGCTCAATTTCTCCCTCACTGGCTCTCCTTTTCCTTGGCCTGCTTCTCACAGTCACATGCTTCCACCGCCCATCTTCCTCATCTGGTGGTCCCCCCTCATTGGCCTCAGCCCCTGCTCCCCCCTCTGCCCCTGGGCGTTCCCCTTTGGTTGCTGCTTGCCATTGCTCCATCAGCTGCTCGAACCCCCTTCTATTCTCTATCAGGGTCTCTACCTGCAACTCTAGGCCCTGGATCTTTTCCTCGAGCAGCTCTATTAGGCGACACTTCATGCATATATAGTACTGCTCTGGGTCCCCCGCTAGGACCAGGTACATACCGCAGCTGCTGCATGCTCTCATCCTCGGTGTGTCCTCTGCTGCTTGGCTCATGGCTGCTGCTGTCTCGGCCTCGCTTGGCGTTCTTACCTGGGGAGAAAAGGGAACACGGTGCCGCACCCTTCCACCTCCCCCTCCAAACTCCCACTCAAAACTCCCCTGTTAGCCGCCCTGTTGGCCGGCTCCTGGGCCGCTGCGATTCAAAATTTGCTTTCAGTGCTAACAGAGACTGTCATGCATTGACATTCCTGTCAGTTCTTGCTCTACTTCCACACCAGCATTGCTCTAACGAAGTCAATGGCAGTATGCCAGCTGAGGAGTCGCCCTCGGGTTTTAAATGGAGCTAATGATGGAGCATCTGCCCAGCTCTGTATTTATTATTCATACGGCATTAGCACCTCGAGGGCCCAGCATGCTAGGCACTGGTCATACATAGCAAGGGGCAGTGACTCTGTCCCAGAGATTCATCATCCAGAGGCAATGCTAAAGGTCACACCACAGGTCAGGGCAGAGCCTGGAAGAGAATTCATATCTCCTGGGTCCCAGGCGACGTCTTTAGCCATGATTTTACTTTCACCGCTCCCCAGGGCCGCCCAGAGGATTCCGGGGGCCTGGGGTCTTCGGCGGCGGGGGGCCCTTCCATTCCAGGACCCACTGCCAAAGTGCCCCAAAGACCCGTGGCGGGGTCCCCCCGCTGCCGAATTACCGCTGAAGCAGGACCCGCCGCCGAAGTGCAGCCGGGTCTTCTGCGGTAATTCGGCGGCGGGGAGTCCCCGCCGCGGGTCTTCGGGCACTTCGGCGGCGGATCCCGGAACAGAAGGGCCCCCCGCCGCCGAATTGCCACCGAAGACCGAGCTGAACTTCGGCGGCAGGTCCCACTCCGTCTTCGGCGGTAATTCGCCAGTGGGAGGTCCTTCCGCCCCGGAGTGGAAGGACCCCCCGCCGGCGAAGACCGGGAGCGGCAGAAGCTCCTGTGCCCAGCCCTGCAAGAGTTTTCCGGGCCCCCCGGAGCGAGTGAAGGACCCCACTCCAGGGGCCCCGAAAAAACTCTCGTGGGGGCCCTTGTGGGGCCCGGGGCAAATTGCCCCTCTGGGCAGCCCTGCTGCTCCCATTCTATTGAGCCCTCCTTGGCCCTGCTAGCCATATGGCATTGTCACTGCTCAGACTTGTAACACCCATTATTAGGTAAGCCCAGCTGGCTGTTTATCTATAAGTAAACACATTGCAACTGGATGTCTTTGGATATTGTCCAGACTGAAGTCCTGTCCAAATACCACTGTCATGAAAAGAAACCTGTTACTGGAAGGCAGCTGATAACCTGCCTTCCCCCATTAACCCTTCCCTGGTTTGCTTTTACCCAGAGGAAGGAAAAAACAGACTCTGAGATGAGTGATCTCAGTGGGTTCATACCAGTGGAGGATCTGGCCCAGAGATCTGAAGGCCTGGTTCATCAAGGAGCTTAACCTGTAAAAGGCCAGTGTAAACGGGTCAACTCACCCCTGCGGCACCTCCTGCTGGTTGCTCTGGGGAATTAGCTCAGTCCAGCATTTGGAGCGCCCCCTGCAGGCCGGTGATCCACCTGTCTTCTCCTGGCCCACGTGTCCCTCCCAGGACCCCAGTGCCCCTTTTACTGGGTCTCCCCTTCCCAGGGGAACCCCCACCCTACTGTCCCCACTTTGCCTCAGAATTGGCCACTGCCAGTCATTCTCTAGCCCCACGTCCTGGGGCAGACTGCAGTATCAGCCTGCTCATCACAGGCAAAGGGGGTTTGGACCTGCTGCTTTGCCTACCCCTGGGTTGTCCCTTGCAACCCCCAGTACCTCTTGCCCTGCGCTAGGCCGCAGCCTGGGGCTTTCCAGGCCAGAGCTCCCCAGCTCCTCTGCCTTTCCCCAGCCCTGCTTCCCTCAGGTACTCGGTCTAGGTCCCTGCAGCCAGGCCCATCTCTCTCTATAGCCAGAGAGAGACTGTCTGTGCTTCTGGCTTCCCTGCCTTCTTATAAGGCCCTGTTGCTCTATTTGGGGCGTGGCCCCCAGCTGCAGCCACTTCCCCAATCAGCCCAGCCAAAAGCCCCTTCCCAGGGCTGTTTTAAAGCCCCAAAGGGCAGGAGCGGGTAGCCACCCCGCTACAGCCAGGTACTGGATTATGGGGTTATTGCAGGTGAAGAGCGATAGGTTAACTGTGCAGATTGCTGTTTTGAGCTTCAAAGCCATCAAAGGTATTCTGATACCTATCTGCCATTAAAATGTGTCTGAAACTCCTACATGGCTTTGAAGATGCCAACAATGATGTATTGTTTAGGGGCACAGGAGCAGCCACACTGGATCAGATCATAGGGTTATCACCAAGCATGGTCATTACCAGACATTTCAGAGCGAGGTGCAAGAAACTCTACTATGGGCAATTATAGCCTGTCCAGGGGGGACATTACCTCTTAACACCCATTGCCTTATGTCCTGAAGCAGGACTATCATGTGGCAATGAGTTCCGCAGGCTAATTCCAGATTATTATTTCCTTTGATCGGTTTTATGTTACCTGGCAGTAGCACCCAAAAGCCTTCTTTGTGCTAGGTGCTGTGCAAACATACAGAGCAGGTGTAGATGACGGGTGGTCAAATATGCTGGTGCCCTGTCTTTATTAGCACTCCCACCATTGCTATCAGCGGTGTAGATTCCCTAATAGAGTGTAGAGGAGTCCTGGCCTAAGAGACAGTTTCTGCCCCAAAGGTTTTACAATCCAAATGAGTGGAATAGACAGAGAGATTCACTCTTCTGGGGCTCCCTTCACGTCTGGGACCGCTTTCCCGACTGAAACATCCCGGGACTTGCCCAAGGTAAAACAGAGTCAAAATCCAGGGACAGAACCCAGGAGTCCTGATATGCAGCCTGCCCTCTCATTGTAACTCAGTAGATCCCACTCCCCTCCCAGAGCTACGAATATAATCCAAGCATCCTGACTCCCAGTCCCCCCTGCTTTAATCCACTTGAACCTATTCCTCATTCACAGCTGGGAGCAGAAGCCAGGAGTTCTGACTTCCAGCCCCGCTTCTCCATGCTAGGCCTAAACTGCGGTATTTATCAGAGCCTCACCATTCTGATGTGTGGCTAGCACCTTGGCATGGAGGCAGGGATGGCTCTAAACATTTTGCCGCCCCAGGCAGGGCGGCATGCCGCGGGAGGTGCTCTGCCAGTCACTGATCTCGCGGCTCCGCTGCTCCTGCCGGGAGGGCGACGGGCGGCTCCGGTGGACCTCCCACAGGCACGCCTGTGGGAGGTCCACCAGAGCCACCCACCGCCGTCCCGGCGACCGGCAGAGCGCCCCTCGCGGCATGCCGCCCCAAGCACGCGCTTGGCATGCTGGGGTCTGGAGCCGCCCCTGCACGGAGGAAACACAACCATAGCCTCAGGTCCCTAATTCCAACTCTCCCCCTTAGAAAGACAAATAAACTCTTGTGTCCAGGGAGTGAAGAAAACATCTTTTGTTCTGAACTTTTCAGGGTTCCTGGGCTCCTCCCCCTCACTGACTAACCCGCCCAGCGGTTTGCACAAGGGCTCAGCTTACAGGCAACTCCGAGGATAAATAGCCCAGGAGGAGCTACTTCTCCTGACCCTCCTGTCCTCACCATGGGGGGCTCTGCTCTCTACCTGGTGGCCGTGTTTGCTTTCTACTTCCCGGCTGTTTCTCACAGCCAACTGTAAGTACCGCTGCGCTTCTGCCACGGTGATGAGGATATTAAGCTGGGTTCGTTACATGGCTGCCAATGGAAACCAAGCTCAATTTTCCTCTCTTCTCTGCTACTGTGTGTGGAGTGGGAACAGGCTGCAGAAATTCTCTTCCTCACCTGGTCCAACCCTCTTCTCCCTCGCTCAGTTCCGAGGCTAATTGTGGGGTTTGGAAGATGGAATTTTTCTTAAAGAATAAACTGGATTTTGAGCCTCACTTGATCTAAGTGAACCAGGTGTAGACTGGGAGTAACTCCTTTGAAAACAATTGGGGTGCACCGCTCTGAAATGTACTGAAATCAGTGGGGTTGTCGTTCCCTTGGCTTCAGTGGGCTTTGGATCAGGTCCTAAAAGAGACCAGAATCAGGTTCTATAGGCCACATCTTGAACTCCTTGCTCAGTTTTTACATCCGCAAGACACCCAGTGGGGCTAAATTCTATTTTCAGTGTAAACTGGTGCAAACCTGGAGTAACTCCACTGACTTCAACAGGCAGTTGGTTACACTGGAGTAACTCCATTGGCTAAGGGGATTGCTTATGGTGCATGAGGCAGACCAGAACCCAGTTCACTTCCAAGGGGCTGGTGGGCTTCCGAAGAACAGTGGTCCACAACTTGGGCACTGCACTGGGAGTCAGGAGTCCTGGGTTCTATTTCCAGCTGTTGGAGGGAATGGGCCTGGGGGACCAGAAGTTGGGAAGGGGAGTCAGAACCCCTTGGTTCTACCTGACGCTCTCACAATGGGGATATCCAGGGGATGCCTGGGTTCTGGGAGGGCAAAGATGTCTAGTGGTTAGAGCCGGGAGGTGTGACTAGGAGTCAAAACTGCTGGGCTCTATTCCCAGCTGAGTCACTGACTGGCTGTGTGACCTTAAGGAAGTTCCTCCCCTTTTCTCTGCCGGCCTCTCCCTCACCTGTGAAAGGGGGATCATGACACCTACCTACGTCTGTAAAGGGCTGTGAGATCTATGTCTGGTGAGTGCTCTGAGTGTGACCCCGGGGCTAAGCTTCTATTGTCCATCTGACTGATTGGCTGCCTGGCATTGCTACCGCCTCCCGGCCTGTTCATGTCTGTGCTGGAGTGGCCAGATGAACAGCCAGGAGCCAGACCAATAGCCCATGTGCTTGGCTCTAAAGCTGGGAAGGGATCTTGGTGCCAGGGGGTGGCAGCGATAAAAGGGAGGCGGCAGAAACAGGTAGTTTGGTTTGATTTGGTGCTGCCCCTATGGCCAAGGCCAAACGATGGACGTGACACTGAGTGGGTGACAGAGGGAAACTCCAAGGGATGCCCCCCTTCAGAACCAGGGGGGAGGGGGCTGCTGAAAAGTTCATCCTACCTCAGGGACTGGCTGAGCCAGTGAGAAGCCAGAAGCTGCATGAGAGATGATCTGTCAGGATGACCCAACTCACCTATGGAGCCTGGGTCCTGCTTAGGTGCTCCTGGTATTGCTTGCGGAGCAGTAAACATGGTCGACGACTCCCCAGCACAGCATGCTCCTCTCTAGGCAGCGTCAGGCCGTGCAAAGGGCAGTACATTCCAGAGGGCTCCGTAACAGGGTCACACACGCTGGCTGCAGACCATGTGATCGCACTTGGTGGAATGCAGGAAGACACAGTATGGCCCTCCCCACGGGGCACTGGGATCAGCACTGGCTCAGACGGGAGAGCTCCTTCTACTGACCCACACACCCTGCTCCCTGCAGCACAGCGCCCCCAGCACCTCACTGGGGTATTGGGGTCAGCACTGATTGCCAGGGGAGAGCGCCCCCTACTGAGCTCTCCCACCTGCTCCCTGCAGCACAGCGCCCCCTAGCGCTGCACTGGGGCACTGGGCCCAGCACTGACTGCCAGGGGACAGTGCCCCCTTCTGAGTCCCCCACCCTGCTCCCTGGAGCACAGCGCCCCCTAGTGCCAGTCTGTGGTATTGGGGCCAGCACTGACTGCCATGTGAGAGCGCTCCCTGCTGAGCCCCTCCACAGTGCCAGATTAAAGAATTTGGGGCCCTGTGAGCACTATGGAAATGGTGGGGGAGTGTGTGACCGGGGCGGTAGGGTCCTACCCTTAGAGGGTGGGAGGACCTAGGAGGGTATTGGAGAGTGAACCCACCACACAGTTACTCCACATGGTGGCTCTTGTCCCATGGGGCAGGCCTGGCTCCCTGCTCCAGCCCACTGGCTGTCATCAAAGCACACCAGCGGGGGTGGGGCCTCTGTTCCCATTCTGGTCCTGGCACCATCAGATCACCTGCCCCAAGCTGGACTGTGATGGGCCAAATAAAATAATCTGGCAGGCTTTGTTCACACCCCCACCCCCCCGAAAGGGGACTGAGTACACATGGGTTAAACCAGGCCTGCCCCCACCAGTACAGCACTAGCATCAAACTGGGGCACCAAGATCAGCATAGAGTTGGGAGAGAGCGCCCCCTACTGAGCCACCACCTTCCTAGTTGCAATGCAGCACCCCCAGCACCATGCCGGGGCATTGGGGTCAGCAGTGACTTAAAGGGAAGAGCATCCCCTACTGTATCTGTGTACAGCGGGGCACCCCATTTCAGAAAAATGGCAACAGCAGTGTCAGAGGATCAGGTCAGGGGACACATCCACTCGCAGCAATTTTAAGTAGGGACAGGAGTGCATTATGCCCTGAACTTTTTGCATATGTGTGTGTGTATGATCTTTATCCCATGCACTGCTACAGACTAGGGACCGAATGGCTGGGCAGCAGTTCTGCAGAAAAGGACCTAGGGGTTACGGTGGATGAAAAGCTGAATATGAGTCAACAGTGCGCCCTTGTTGCCAAGAAGGCTAATGGCATTTTGGGTTGTATAAGTAGGGGCATTTCCAGCAGATCGAGGGATGTGATCATTCCCCTCTATTCAGCACTGGTGAGGTCTCATTTGGAGTACTGTGTCCAGTTTTGGGCCCCACTCCACAAGAAGGATGTGGATAAATTGGAGAGAGTCCAGCGGAGGGCAACAAAAATTATTAGGGGGCTGGAGCACATGACTTATGAGGTGAGGCTGAGGGAACTGGGATTGTTTAGTCTGCAGAAGAGAAGAATGAGGGGGGATTTGATAGCTGCTTTCAACTACCTGAAAGGGGGTTCCAAAGAGGATGGATCTAGACTGTTCTCAGTGGTAGAAGATGACAGAACAAGGAGTAATGGTCTCAAGTTGCAGAGGGGGAGGTTTAGGTTGGACATTAGGAAAAACTTTTTCACTAGTAGGGTGGTGAAGAACTGGAATGGGTTACCTAGGGAGGTGGTGGAATCTCCTTCCTTAGAGGTTTTTAAGGTCAGGCTTGACAAAACCCTGGCTGGGATGATTTAGTTGGGTTTGGTCCTGCTTTGAGCAGGGGGTTGGACTAGATGACCTCCTGAGGTCCCTTCCAACCCTGAGATTCTATGATTCTATGATTTTATCAGATATGAAAAACTCAAGTCCAGTCGTCCATCAGCGTTCATACCGGAGTGACACACAGATAACTTGGCTGACATTTAGCAAAACTTTTTATTTCCCTCCAGGCTTATTTCCTTGTGAATTCACAACACTGTGGGTGATGTAATCAGTCGAGCATTTGGCCAGGAAGACGGCAACCTTGCTTTAACTCCATTGCCTGGGGTGGGGGATTTTCCAGACAGCTTAGGTGATTTAGGGGCAAAGTCAACTGGACTTGGAAGGGCTTGTCTCCATGAAGAGTTAGTTCACAGTAAACTGAGGTGTAAATCTACCCCCCACTGCACACTAACTGTTGGTGAGGACAATGTTAATGTGTACTAATATTTCCTTAGTGCACTTTGGGCCCCGGCTGCCGTGGCCCTGCTGCAATTTTTAGCAACCAGTTCCATCAGAGCTAGCACCTGTATGCCCTGGTCAACATTTAACATTTAGGTCAACCCAGCTACATTGCCCAGAGGTTTAAGCAGCACTGTAGTTAAGTCAACCTAACTGCTGGCGTCAGGGGCGGCTCTAGGCATTTCAACTCCCCAAGCACAGCAGGCAGGCTGCGTTCGGCGGCTTGCCTGCGGAGGGCCGCTGGTCCCGCGGCTTCGGTGGACCTCCCGCAGCCGTGCCTGTGGGAGGTCTGCCGAAGCCGCGGAACCAGCGGACCTCCCGCAGGCAAGCCGTGGCAGGCAGCCTGCCTGCCGCCCCCGCGGCGACCGGTAGAGTGCCCCCCGTGGCTTGCCGCCCCAAGCACGCGCTTGGCGTGCTGGGGCCTGGAGCCGCCCCGTCCGGTGTAGATGCGGCTAAGTTGATGGAGGAATGGATGGTGTATTATCTACACTGACAGAAAAACCCTGTAGTGTAGACAAGCCCTATGTCTATCCAGACTGGGAGTCACGCCTCCCAGCGGCTGTGTAGACATACCCCTAGGGGCAGGAACTCTGTCTTACTCTGTTTGTACCATGCCTCAGTCGCTGTTGGGAATTTGAGATGCTGCTGTAAAGCAAATAATAAATTGTAAACCGCAGTAACAAGCTTGGTATAAAACCATCCTTGGATAAGTGGGAATCGCAGTCAGTGGGGTTTTAAATACTGACTGAAATAATCAAATCAACCTTTTCACCATTCACAGCTACTCCCTGATCACACCCAACGTCCTGCGGGTGGAGAGTGAAGAGAAGGTCGTGGTGGAAGCCCATGGTCTCAATGCCCCAATTGCGGTTACAATCATTGTGCATGATTTCCCGTTTAAGAAAAACATCTTATACCAGGTCCAAACCGACCTCAACCCTGTGAATGGGATGATGGGAACAGCCGTAATAAAGGTGGGTAAAACTCCAGTCTCAGGTCATCCAGTGAAACAAACGGTATTTGAGGAGCCTCTAATATTTTGGCTCCCCAACTCTGCAATATCGAGATGTTCAGACCCCGTCCAGGTTGAATGTCATTCTAAAAGAGACACTCTAGCCCAGCATGAAGTTATGAGCTGGAATTGCTGAGTGAAAGTCTATGGCCTGTGTTATACCCTACCAAATTCACGGCTGTGAAAAACACATCACACACCGTGAAATCAGACCTCCTCTGTGAAATCTAGCTATTGGAGGGGAGGAGAAGGGGCAGGGCTGGGGGCGTCCCAGCCAGGGGCACCTACGATTTCCCTGGCTCCAGCTGTTAGACCCTTCAGGGCTGAGGAGGGACAGGACTTACTGTTACCCTGCACAGCTGCTCTCTGGGGGAGATCAGATTCACCTCTGGGGACCTCCCCTGGCTGTAGGAAGCTCCAGAGCGGGGCAGCAGATGCACCTCCACCTCCGGGCCATGAAATTGACTAGAATGGACTATGAATTTCCTTGGGCCCTAGTTATACAGTAGGCCAGACTAGCTGATCATGTTGGTCCCTTCTGGCCGTAACATATACAAATCTATTAGTCATAGGAGATGTATAGCTAACTAGTCAGATAGGCACTGTGGGGGTCTCTTGTTGGAGACCTTAAAACTGAGGTGCCCCTAGGGTCACCAGATTTCTGGATTCTATAGAGACAGTCCTGATATTTGGCGCTTTTTCTTATATAGGCTCCTATTACCCCCCACCCTCTGTCCCGATTTTTCACACTTGCTGTCTAGTCACCCTAGGTGCTCCAAATTAGGAGGTAGAAGAAAAAGTTGAGAGGAAGGATGGTCTAGTGGTTAGAGTGCTAGCCTGGGACTCAGAAGACTTGGGTTTGATTTCTAGCTGTGTTATAGATTCTCTGCGTCCTTGGGTAAGTCACTTAATTGCTCTGTGCCTCAGTTTCCCCATCTGTGAAATATAGATAACAGCACTTCTTTATTTTGTGCAGGGGAGGGAAAGGGGCATGCTGTGAGGGTAAATGCATTAAAATTGAGGCACTTGGGTAATAATATACTAACATGTTAATAGGGGCCATATGATAACTTAAATAGATAAACTGAATCTAACATCAAACCACATTGGACAGATATTAGTTCCGTTGCTTAGAGCACGACTGGGAGATACTCAGGTATTGCAGTGGTGGGGACGGTACAAGAACCTGTACTGAACAAAACATGCAAATTACATGATTTTGATAATTTTTTGGCATTTTCCATTGCAAATAAACAAAAATAGAGGACAATGATATGGTTCAAGTCACAAGAGTTTTGGTGAATACTTTGGTCTTAATTCCTGTTAACATGTCAAAGTGAATTATTTGTGTCTCAGCTGACTTGGTAGCTTCTTCATTCAATGCACCAAGGTTCTGTGGTCAGGTACATAACCATATGCACTATGGCTTGTGTTTGCACTGCCTGGGAAACTTGCTCAGAGCTTGCCAAATCCTGTCCCTAATCTGCGCTGGGCACAGCATCATTTCTGGGTGGGGTTCCCTGGTGGAGCAGGATTCTCGTTTTGAGTTGATCCAAAGTCCTGGCCAGGAATGGAGAGCTGGAGAGACAGAGGGAAGGTCTCCAAGATGTTACAGTTTTAGGGGAGCACAGTAGGAATAGTTGGGAGAACATCAGTGCAGTAGAACTGACTTCAGCAGGGCACCCATGGGATGCCCTTTGGTTAACAAACATTCCATATAACAGGAGGTGACCGGACAATGGGTACAGGGCTGTCCAAATGGTCTGGCCTGACTCACTGGTGGTGACCTACGCTGACTGTGCCATCCTGGGAATCCCCCTCCACTTGGGGTATTCCCCAGTGAGGAGACCCACCATCTTATGGCAGCTGTGTAAGCTGCTGGAGGAACTGCATGTAGAGCGGGTTAGTAAAAGGCCATGGTTTCTTACGGATTCTTTCCATGTATAAGGAAAGAGGGCAACAAAAATGATTAGGGGGCTGGAGCACATGACTTATGAGGAGAGGCTGAGGAAACTGGGATTGTTTAGTCTGCAGAAGAGAAGAATGAGGGGGGATTTGATAGCTGCTTTCAACTACCTGAAAGGGGGTTCCAAAGAGGATGGATGTAGACTGTTCTCAGTGGTAGAAGATGACAGAACAAGGAGTAATGGTCTCAAGTTGCAGAGGGGGAGGTTTAGGTTGGACATTAGGAAAAACTTTTTCACTAGTAGGGTGGTGAAGCACTGGAATGGGTTACCTAGGGAGGTGGTGGAATCTCCTTCCTTAGAGGTTTTTAAGGTCAGGCTTGACAAAGCCCTGGCTGGGATGATTTAGTTGGGTTTGGTCCTGCTTTGAGCAGGGGGTTGGACTAGATGACCTCCTGAGGTCCCTTCCAACCCTGAGATTCTATGATTCTATGATTCTATAACTTAAGTGTTGTTAACACTGCAAAGGTCTTTTGCATAGAGCATCCCTTGTGGTGAGTAAAAGCAGGAATAACTCATCCTTGCTCTTCTTCTCATGCAGGTTCCCACCAAAGACATAAAGAAAGATTCCAGACAAAACCAGTATGTTGTGGTCAAGGCTGTGTTCCCTCAGCAAACCCTGGAGAAAGTGGTTCTGGTCCATTTCCACAGTGGATACATCTTTATCCAGACGGATAAAACCATCTATACCCCCGGGTCTACAGGTACTTCCTTCCCCTGGTCTCTTCTAATGGGAAGGGGTGGGAGCTGCTGATGTCATGCCATATCTACAGAAGGGCTGCTGGGTCCATCCTGTGCATATTGCTTTGCTTGTTTAGTTGAAGACAGAGAAGAATTGGAGCAGAGACTCTGCCACCACTAATCTGCAATATTTCACCCTTCACCAGCATCCTAGCTGGGATGTCCCATTGAGTGTTAGATACTGAAAGATGGGTGGGCCATGGGATTGAGAATGGGAAATGGAACTTTTCAAATCACAGTGACTGGTTCTGCTCCATCTTGTATCGAGATACATGTCCCCATCTGATGGCCGTCCCAAAGCCTGCGTGAAATAGGTGCTGCTAATCCCAGGCCATTCAGAGCAGGACAAGTCCCTGCAATGACAAAGCCCTCCCACCTGGTACTTAGGGACAGGGAAGAAAAGCAAGACAATGCCCTAAAGAAAAAAGCTATGGAGATCTCCGACTGTTGAAAGAGGCTATCATGAGACAACCCCTGATGGAGCTGATGGCTCAGATCCTCCATGGAGTTAGGCACCAAACTCCTGTTGGTTTCAATCGGTTAACGGCGTCCCTCTCTTCTCTCTTTATTTTCTCAGTCCTCTACCGGATCTTCACTGTGGGTCACAAACTGGAACCGGTTTCTAAGACAGTGATCGTGGAGTTTGAGGTGAGGTTGCTGTTCTGAGTGAGCCCATAGGGGGATAGGCGGGTTTAGCCACTTGTGTGGGTAATGTGCAGCAATTTATTGTGACTGAGGAGGCTGCATAGAACCCCTGCGTGTACCCAACATGGTACAGCCGGGAGCAAAGCAAATGATTGTCTGAGGTCTCCTCCTTGCAAACCTCTGGTGTCCAAATTCTCCCCCAGTCATTAGGGAGGTTACAAAGTTTGCAGGGGCAGCAGCCAGGCAGCTCTCGTCGGGAAAACCCGTGGTTCTGCAATGGTGTTAATGCTTAAGGAAAGTTGCATGGAGTTCTTCGGGAAGAGCCAGGCAGGTGGTTGTCTGGGAAGGTTGAAGACAAGGAGCCACTGCAAGGAGCCCTTTGAAGGACATGTAAACTGGTGGCAGGAACTGGGATTATAGCTCCAGGTGTTAGTCCTGTTAAGGCCCTTTCCACTGGGCTTTATCATCCATAAAATAAAGTAAATCAGCTGCAAAACCTTGGGCAATAATCCCCAGGGGTTTTCCTCACTTCAGCCAGCTGGGAGTGGAGAGAACACATCTGTCCCTTCAGTTCCTCTTTGACTCAGTTTCCCCTTTCTTTGACACTCTGCCCTGAGCAGCAGCATAACCAGCTGTGGTTGGCAGAGTGACGCAGCCCTGTGGGCAGCTCCAAGGTTTGCAGATAGCTCAGGGTTAAGCCTGGTGTCTGGAAGATTCTGCCGTGGAGCTTCCTTGAGTTCTTTTCTGGCCTCGCTGAGCCAGGTTAGGAGAGATTTGTCAGTTTTTCCAGTGTCTCTGGCTAGTTAAGAAATTCAAACCAATCAATGGAGTCCAGATTGTTACATGCTATTGTTGGAAGTATGGAGAACCCTCCACTGGCCCAGGAATGTAAATGTGGCAGATGATGTTGTGAAGAGCAATTGGAAGCATTTTTCTCCCTAAACTCTTAACTTGTTTCCTTTCCAGACCCCTGAGTCCATTATTGTCAAGCAGATTCCCATCTCTGCCCCCTTGAAATCAGGCATCTTCTCCCTGAGCCACAATTTACCGGAGATTATCAGGTAGATTGCCCTGATGTTACTATGCCTGGATGGAGCAGAGCTTTGCAGAAGTTGGGCAGGGAAGCAGAATAGATGATGTGGAGCTAGTTCAGGGGTTCTCAAACTGTGGGTCAGGTCTGAGATTATTACATGGGGGGGTCATGAGGTGTCAGTCTCCTCCCCAAACCCCACTTTTTTTTTTTTTTTTATAATTGGAGATATACCAATCTCCTAGAACTGGAAGGGACCTTGAAAGGTCATCGAGTCCAGCCCCCTGCCTTCACTAGCAGAACCAATTTTTGCCCCAGATCCCTAAGTGGCCTCCTCAAGGATTGAACTCACAACCCTGGGTTTAACAGGCCAATGCTCAAACCACTGAGCTATCCCTCCCCCTCCAACACTTTGCCTCTAGCATTTATAATGGTGTTAAATACATACGAAAGTGTTTTTAATGTATAAGGGGGATCGCACTCAGAGGCTTGTTATGTGAAAGGAGTCACCAGTTCAAAAGTCTGAGAACCCCTGAGCTAGTTACTGTGTGTGGCCCATCAGCTAGATCGTCTCCTACAGGCATTTCCAAGTGACGTGGAGAAAACAAACTCTCCTGACACATACCCAGTCTTGGCATAATTTGATTTGTATTTGTTTTAGTTTGGATGGATAATCATGTTTATTTGTAAGCCTTTTTTTTCCAGTTTCTATCACTTCAAATGCTCAGTTGTGCAAAATTAAAGTATGGGTTTTTATCGTCTCCCATTCTGAGTTTTAGTACTTTAAATGTTCACAGGTGGGGGAAAACATGGAGGGCCAGAAAACGGTGGCGGGATCTGACAATAATTATTTAATGACAGTAGACACTGAGATTCAAAAAAGGGCAAGCTTTATAGCCATTAAAACACAAATTTGTCAACATCGTATATCCAAATACACAAAGTATAAAGCCTTAAATCAAACTGTAGTAAGTTCTCAAGGTGCATTTTTCTCGTTTTGCCTATCTGTAAATTTCGATATTATTGATGGAAATGTGTTTTTGTCAGTATGTGTGTGCACAGTGAAATCAATGACACGTATCGATAAAAAACTAATCTTACCAAGTCTACACAGACACCAGAATGAAGCTGCACTGACTTCCTTGCCATTACTCCTGATTTATTTCAGAGTACGTGAAGGCAGGATTAGGCCCTGTTGGCCTGTTTTCCAAAAGTGCTGAGCACCATACCTCCCATTCAGTTGGATTTCTGAATGCTCAATTACTCTGAAAATTATGTCAGTGAGGTGGTGAGAGAGGGGCCAGATTTTAGTTTGGATCGGAGTTTCCTTACATTTGGGGGTGTTTAGATTGAGGGTTTTGGTCCACACAGATGGTAGAAACAAGTGCTGGCCACAAAGTTTCAACCCAGACTTCCCAAACCTTGCTGGCCAAAGGTTGACATTTTGTTCCAAGTACCTGCCTCTAGTTCTGGTCCATGAAAACATCAAGGTGCAGAAAAAAATGACTTGTCTGAGGTTCCCTGGGGTTCCCTGAAGATGGCTTGAGTTCCATGTATGGCTCAGATTTACCTTCAGGAGCTGATAAAATTACTGGAGAAAGAAGTGAGCCAGGTGGGCCTTGCGAAAT
This sequence comes from Mauremys mutica, assembly GCF_020497125.1. NCBI lineage: Eukaryota > Metazoa > Chordata > Testudines > Geoemydidae > Mauremys > Mauremys mutica. The sequence goes on along the minus strand of NC_059091.1, from coordinate 12,075,440 downwards.
GTGTGTGTTAAGTGCATTCAGTGTTCCTTCTTATTTCCTTCCTCCAGTCTGGGAACCTGGAAGATCACAGCCAAGTATGAAGACTCCCCTCAGCAGACCTTCAGTGCGCAATTTGATGTTAAGGAGTATGGTAAGAATCCTGCACCCACCGGGCCCAAGCTCAGGGAGTGGGTCTGTCTCTACTGTCCTGACACCATCTTGGAACAGTCTCTCCATTCAGCTTGGCTTTGCTGGCAACCCACCCTCTCCTACAAGCTCAATGTTCTCTTCTTCCCCTCTCGTTTTTCCAGTGTTGCCAAGTTTCGAAGTCATATTGGAACCATCTGAGAAGTTTTTATACATCGATGGCAATGAAGACTTCAGGGTTTCTATCACTGCAAGGTGAGTCTGTTTTTATTAATTAAATAAAAAAATATTTAATTTATTTATTTGAGTGGGTGGAAAGGATCAGCTGAGTGGGGTAGCAACCACACGTTCTAGTGCAGAAAGAAACCCAAGTCTTGCATCACTTTGGAAATGTTTTCCACTAAATATTTTTTTTTCATGAACAGCATCCTTTTTCCATGGAAAATTCTGGGTTGGTTTTTTTCATCCAGAAACGAGTTTTCAAAAATGGAAAAAAAATGTCTGAAAAACCTTGTGATTCAGAAATGCTGGCACGGTGCCTCATGAGAGTTGCCATTCGAGTGCTTCATTCTTCTATTCTTCTCCATGGGCTGGGCTTGCTAGCTGAACTTGAACTTCCATAATGCACCATAGCCATGATGGTCCATTTCTTCTTACCATGGTGGATCATGGGAGATATAGACTGACCAAGGAGCTGGGCCTATAGAGGAGAATGGTGGCATGAGGCCATAATATTCAGCAATAGGTTTTCTTATGGCTTCTCTTCATAGAATCATAGAATATCGGGGTTGGAAGGGACCTCTGGAGGTCATCTAGTCCAGTCCTCTGCTCAAAGTAGGACCAATCCCCAACTAAATTATCCCAGCCTGGGCATTGTCAAGCCTGACCTTAAAAACCTCTAAGGAAGGAGATTCCACCACCTCCCTAGGTAACCCATTCCAGTGCTTCACCACCCTCCTAGTGAAAAAGGTTTTCCTAATCTCCAACCTAAACCTCCCCCACTGCAACTTGAGACCATTTCTCCTAGTTCTGTCATCTGGTACCACTGAGAACAGTTTAGATCCATCCCCTTTGGAACTCCCTTTCAGGTAGTTGAAAGCAGCTATCAAATCCCCCCTCATTCTTCTCTTCTGCAGACTAAACAATCCCAGTTCCCTGAGCTTCTCCTCATAAGTCATATGCTCCAGCCCCCTAATCATTTTTGTTGCCCTCCGCTGGACTCTTTCCAATTTTTCTACATCCTTCCTGTAGTGTGAGGCCCCAAACTGGACACAGTACTCCAGATGAGGCCTCACCAATGTCGAATAGAGGGGAATGATCACCTCCCTCGATCTGCTGGCAATGCTCCTAATTATTCAGCCCAAAATGCTGCTAGCCTTCTTGGCAACTGTGATGAAGTGGTACTGTTCTTAATGTTTCCACTGAATATTGTGTGGGTGCTTCAGTTTCCCCTATGCATTTCTTAAGTCTCCAGTGTGCATAAATGGCAGACAAT